>NC_132898.1:12409661-12574661 GCF_030463535.1 Salminus brasiliensis
TAAAGTGTGAAACAATTTTTTGCCAAACAATTCTTTTTACAGTCTAATAAGTTGGTCTCCAGGTCCAACTTTCAGAAAAGGGCAACTCAACAGTTCTTTGTAATACATGTCATACAAGTTATTATCCCACACAGATATACAGAGAAATGTACACTATATGTCCAAACATTTGGAGGCACTTGGAGGTCATCCATTTAGCCTGGACTCAAAGACGGAACAGGGAAAAAACTGGACAGTTGGATAATCAGTGTGAAAAGCCACTCCAACTCTTCCCAAGGGTTCACTTCAGAGAACACATTTCCAGTGTTTCAATGGCCAGTCTTCAGAGGAATTTAATCGATGTTTGGCATTGGGGTTGGTGACACAGGTTCATGCGTGGGCAGCTCCAGAGGGTCTTCTTCTGTTGTTAATGCAACTAAACACTTGTGTCAGATAATTTGTCTTACTTAAGTGCAGTTCAAGTCACTATTTAGAATAGGTGTCTAAATTTTTTTGGACATATAGTGTACATAGAGTGTAATGTGTAATTTGTCGACTACCCAGTAAGAAAACATTTGTATTTGGTGCATTTAGTTGTGGTAACTGAATGTGTAACAGAATAGAACTCATCAATAAATTCATAATCAATGCAGTAAGGAATCGATTTTACGTTTTTCATTGAAGCCAAGCATAACATTTTCTAATATTACAACATTCAGGCAACACTCCACTAACATCACATCTGCACTAACAACCCTTCAGCTGTCAGCGCCACTGACTAGAACAGAGTGGATATTGGACAGCCATGCACACCATGCAAAAGCTCAGACAGGCAAGATCAAGTTAGTGAAAAGAAAAGTATTAATAAAGAGCTATGATCTGCAATGTTGCACTGGCATTAGGGCACCTCTGTCCTTTGAGGAGTTTAAATGGTAAGAGGGCAAATGTAATGGTTATGCTTCAAACTGCTTCAATTATCACTAACTGTCAAAGCTCCACATCAGTCTTAATTATGATAGATACAATTCCTATTTCCAATGCTCTGTGCTTAATCTTTATGAGTAAAAAAGAGGTGCTTTGGGCTGGAGAGGGAAAGGTGCATAGGGTCAAGGCTGGAGAGAAAAAAGGCAGGAATTGTTTCCTATTCGTCACCAAAATGAACCAGCATTCACCACAGCGAAAAGTGAACCACATAAGGGTTAAATTACACTGCAAACAAAAAGACAGAAGCATTCGAAACTAGCATGCTTAGCCTTCGAAACAGAAAGTGCACACATTATTAGTATCATGCCAGCTGATGTCAGTGCATTTGGGTCATCAGGAGTAATGCAGTCCAAAGGAAAAAGCCCAATCCATTAATCCAATACAAACTCCCCATCGGAGGAAAAGCAGCTCATGCAACGAATCCAGTGCTTTCACCACAAATACACACGGCTAAAAGAAACAACTTAAAAGCGAGGGTTCAGCCAAAAAACGAATAATTTATAAGATCCGATGTCAGCTGTGGCATGTTTGGAATCTGAAACTGTCTTCTGTAGCTCTGTACTAAGCTCTGTACAAAGCTAACGAAGTAAACAATTACCATTGTGCAAACTGCAAGCCTAAATCATCACACACTTGCCTCTCAAAAAGACTTTTTTATTACAAAACAAAGCCTATTGAAGATTGTTTTACACGTCCAAGAGTTTTGAGACAAGTGTGATGCTCTAGGCATGCTAAACTTGCTAATTGGATGCTAAGCATCCATTGCGTGTTGGTTGCATTAGCCTTGTAGTTCCTGAGCAAAACTAAAGTAGTATCCTTTGGACACCAAACATGTCTTGGCTGACATTTTGTGGTAACCATGTTAATTTCATTTTTGGCTAAACTATTGCTTATCAACTACAAAGCAAAAAAAGAAAAACAAACCAACCAAACTAACAAAAAAAATGAGACAAAGATAGAGTATTTTATAAAGCAGGATTTTTAGCTGTCTGGCTAATTTAAAGGAGAATTCCTCTGTGCTTTTAACATGTTTTAACAAATTCAGTAATGCAATCAGAGTCAAGCAGCGTGGTTTTGTATGAAATGCTCTGTTGTAGAGAAACTTAACTGTTCCAATGCTGAGCCACATACCACAGTGAATGACTGCCCAGCAATGGGCCAGAAATGGTGATTTTGACTACATTTAATGGCCCAAACTGGTGTCAGGGTTGTGAATCTGTTTTGCAAATGATGGTTTAAAAAAGTGTCTGAGAGTGACGGACACCTTATTATCATAATTCTTACTAGTATAATAATTAGTCTTTTTTTATTGCTAAAATGTGTAAGGGCACTGTTTAAATACACAAGGTGTTTTAAGTATTGTATTCTGCAGAAAAAAGGACAGGCTGAATGTGGGTGTGGATGTGGCCTGGGATTATGCTGTATTGACATGCTAACAGGAAATTGTTCACATTGGTGGTGATAGAAACATTCAAAGCCTTTGAAGCCTTTCTGTAAGCTATTATTATCATGCACTGCCTGATTTTTATTTATTAAATACATGCAGCACATTGTAATGCAAAATAGTGCCCAAAGAAACCGTATATTTTTTAATTTACCTTATTATAACATATAAAAAGTCTCATGTAGGTTCACTGGCTGTTTTGGATAGCACAAAGTGTCTATATTTGTGTTAAAGATGTTACGGCCCCTAGTTCCTATCAGCACCACACAGAATCACTCTGAATGACTGTTTGCATCTCAGCAGTAGAACTAGGAATTCTCCTTTAAGCCAAGAAATTTCAGTAAAGTCCAGTAAGGATGTCCTTCAGCTCTGCTGCTATTTGACAGCCTTGACGTTTTTCAACGGGAAAATCCTGCTTTATAAAACACCCCCCTTTTCACATTGCAACATGTGTGTTACTAGGAGGAGTGGCGAGCGGCGGTTTGATTGAAAGGATGCGCCCTACGGTACAGTACTTACGTCCATATTGCTGTCTAGTGATCCCGCACTGCTGCGGCGGCCGCGCTTGCCTGAGCGGGACATGCGATAGATCAGAGCAACGCTCAAAAGAAATAAATAAAAATCACACCACAGCGTGATAGATAGAGCAGCATGTAGCCTGCCTGCCTACAGGGGGCACTAATAAAAGGACTGAAGTCACACATCAAGCTACGAGCACTCAAAACAACAGGTGGACGCGCTGTAGAGGGAGGGGAATGAGGCAGGGCAGAGATGTTTACGGGTCTGTTGGGGGGGGGATAGGGCAAAACAAACAAACAAAAAAAAAGCAGGGATTGATTATTCTAGCACTCTTCTAGCCTAGTATGAAATTAAAAGCAGCTAATACCAATCTGCACCTAATAGGAGCCTTAATAAGGACTGTAGATTTACCTTACCTAACAGTATTACCGAATATGAAGCTGGAAGGAGAAATGACAATAGAGAAAACAGGTGCATTTAAAGAAGGTGTTATTATAGCTGGTGGTTCTAGAAATGGACTGAAAGGATTCCTTTCTCCATCCTCCGTCTATAAGTACACATCGTAGCAACTGTTGCGAGAGACTGGACAAGCTTTACAGAAAATGGCCATGGCCATGTGTGCTAATTGCTAAACTCTAATTGTTGTTTCTGAAAAGCCACTAATGCAACGTCATTGGACAGCTGCACACATTTTGAGAACACTACATGTCAATTCTGTCAAATCAACTAAAAGATGCCCACATTGGCTGAGTGATACAGGAATCAGTTCTGTTAACTGTACAGTTATTTATGTGAAAATGATTTGAAAATAGAATTCAATGGCTAGCCAGGACCTCCACAGCTTTAGTAGCATACTAGTTGGCTGATATCCACACCAATGACATTAGGAAACTGAATATTTATGGGCACATGGCTGTAAACTGGTGTAATCCCTGGGAAATCTGTTTTATTATCATGGAACATGTAGCGGATAATTTGTCTTACTTAACCTAAATTAGACACTACCTAAATACTGCTATTTACTCTAATCACTATTTAGTTCAAGAGTATTCTTTTCCTCAGGCATACCCTTTCCAACTGTTGTTTCCAACTTGCCTAGTTTCAATGAGCTACAGCAATATAATCTATCTTAATGGTTTAACATCCAACCTCCATTAGATTCCACCTAAATTAAATTGAATAAGAACTGCCCAAGTTCTGTAAAGCTTGCAACAGTCACTACTAAAGAATGCATGTGTAAGTGGAGCTTGAATAGGACAACACTACAGTCTGTAAACCCTTATGGCTGCACGGATTATCTAGATTTCTCCATGGAGGTCACCTAAATTCTGATCTGATCCCCATTTAAGTACACCAAGTTCTCCGACATGTGAAAACCAAAACACATAAGTCTTGTGTGTCAACCTTCCAGCACCACAAAGGAGTGTGTGAGCAGATAATTATTACTGCATATAAACAGTGCCAAGCAGAGCGATCAAACCCTGCAAGAGAATTAGGAATGTTGCCGCTTACAATAGCTCTAATTTGTTTTTTGTCTCAAGCAGACAGGCTATTTGTTAGTAATCCATGAGCTGGGAGTTGACATTAATAAGGCATTATTAGGAACACAGTAGTCCCAAATGTGTAAAAGGTGCTTATTGTCACCACCTCCATTTGTACATTTGCACCCCATGTCATGAATAGAAACACATTCATTAGCCCGGTATCATCCCTATTCTCAGTTTAGTTCATTTCTTGCTCTCTGCCAGCAGGGTTACATTGTGTTCTGGCTATGCTAATAGAAAAGCCCCTGCTAGCGCTAATTCGCACCTTCTTGTTTCTCCCACAAAGGTGATTATCATGTCAGCGTGAAATAGGGCATATGACTGGGTGTAGAGAAAGCTGTTGTGTCTGAATTGGAGATTCATCTGTAGAACCTAGATGGCTAGCAGCTAATAAACTCGTGTCTGTTAGCATCTTGTATAATATGTACAAAAATTCAACACACAGTATATGTGGACAATCCTGAAGAAATGATTCATGCATGATTCAGGATTCAGCCAAGATCAGAGTTCAGAGTAGTTTGGTTTAAAATGCTCATTTACAGACACTTACCCACTTAGAATTGTTCATAGTGGTGGTGACAGGAACCAAACGTCTGAAGTGTTCACTTAAGAAGGAAAGCATTTATATATATATATATATATATATATATATATATATATATATGAACTTCTATGTAGAGGAGCTATGTGGATTACTGTTGGATAGTGAAAAAAATACTTATATTTGTGTTGTAGACATCACGGTTTCCCATCATCTCCACTATAAGGGAACCCAAATTGTTAAAGTGCCCATATTCTACATTTTACAACAGGTCAATTTGTTAGTGTGGTTTTATGTTTCAGAACAGTCATAATTAGTTTTTACACATTTTACACCTTCTCTTTAAACCTTACTTACTAAATAGGATGCTTTCGGCACTGTGCCATCAAGATAGATGAAGAAGCTGTGCTGTTGGATGCTGTATGGTGCGGCATTCAAAAAGAATTCATGAGAACCGCACTATGAATGGGCAGGGCTAAACTGCAGTAAGTGGAAATATGTAAATGAAATTGACTGTTTTTACAGCATAGGTTTAGTACTGCCCGACTAACACTAGCAATGCTCCTGACACTAAGAGGGTGAGTGTCCACTCCTGGAAAAGCATCATGGCTTATTTACAGCATAGTTTTATATATAGGCTTGTGAGAGAATGGGCTAACAGTTTTTACATACTACATCAAACAAGCAAAGGAAATTCAGTTTCCCATACTAGAAGCCCTTTACTTGATTAAATTAATAATTTCATATCAAACCACCGAATGACTTTGTTTACATCTCAACTTCTGAATTATGCAGAGGTTTTGATAAACCTGTGAAATTCTCCTTGTGTGTGCTGAGCCTTAAAAGAGGCTTTTACTCACTAGAGTATATGAGATTTAGGTTCCCTAGGGCCTAGCTAGCATAGTACATAGCTATCCATCCAGAAACCTCCGCATAAGATGACAACAGATATGTCAAACTAACTAAGGGACACATTGGTCAGACTATGTCAGAAAATGTTTTGAAGCTGAGGTGATCAGCACCCCACCTTATCCCCAACTCATTTCAAACGTATCAATGCTGGGGGCTTTAGCCTACTCTAGCCCACGCCTGGCATCAACCATGGTGCCAATAGGTTAATGTTTATCTGCTGCAGAGAGTACTATTTTATTGTCAGTACTTCTACTCTACAGGGACTTTAGCTAAAGCTGTGGGTGTGCATTTGCACATCTGTGTCAGCAATGGGTGCAACTTAAAGTAGCTGAATGTATTCATTTGAAGGGATGTCTGGAAACATTTGGACATATATTGTACTTAATTTAAACTGCACTTTAAATGAAATGCTGCTGGCTCTCCCAGTCTGCAAATGGATGATGTTGGGCTGAATTGTGACACGGGCATAGAGTTTAACACAAAAAACTTTGATTAAAGCAAAGTTCACTGATATTGAACTAAGTGTCCTTTGTTGTTGAACTTTACAACTTTGCAGGAAGTTGGACATTAATTAGAGGACAAAAATGCACGCTCCACTTGCATGAGTCAAGGTGCAATTTAGACGAGGTGTACGCTTGAGATTATTCTTAGCGAGAACAAGAACGGCAGGGTTGGGTTGACCTCTAAAATGAATTTCTGCTCATTAAAAGTGAGAACTGGATTCTCCAATATCATATTATATGCGCAGTTTATTGAGAGACCCCTTTTCTCAGTGTTTAATAGCCAGTTTACATTATACACTGGGGGTCACCAACTGTCTTTTAGGAGATCTCCTGCATGTTTCACCAGCCCAAATGTTATACACTATATTGCCAAATGTATTTACTTATCCATACATCATTGAATTTAGGTGTTCCAATCAATTCCATAGCCACAGGTGTATAAAACCAAGCATGCAGACTGCTACCGCAAACATTTGTGAAAGAATGGGTTGCTCTCAGGAGCTCAGTGAATTCCAGCGTGGTACTGTGATAGGACGCCACCTGTATCCAGTCGTGAAATTTCCTCACTACTAAATGTTCCACAGTCAACTGTCAGTGGTATCAAAGTGGAAGCGATTTGGAACGACGGCAAAATGACAGAGTAGGGTCAATGGACGCTGAGGCACATTGTGCGCAGAGGTTGCCAACTTTCTGCGAAGTCAACCACTACAGACCTCCAAACTTCATGTGGCCTTCAGATTAGCTCAAGAACACTCCATAGAGAGATTCATGAAATGGGTTTCCATAGCCGAACAGCTGTATCACCAAGCACAATGCAAAGCGTGGGATGCAGTGGTGTAAAGTGCGCTGCCACTGGACTCTAGAGCAGTGGAGACGTGTTCTCTGGAGTGACGAATCCCGCTTCTCCATCTGGCAATCTGAGAGACAAGTCTAGATTTGGCTGTTGCTAGGAGAACGGTAGTTGTCTGACTGCATTATGCCAAGTTTGGTGGAGGGGGGATTATGGTGTGGGGTTGATGGGGTATGGTGAAGAGATTTTGGTCAATTTAATGCTCACAACTTTGCGGGAGCAGTTTGGGGATGGCCCCTTCCTGTTCCAGCATGACTATGCACCAGTACACAAAGCAGGGTCCATAGCAGGGTCCATCCAGACATGGATGAGCGAGTTTGGTGTAGAAGAACCTGCTTGGCCTGCACCTGACCTCAGTCCTGAGTCCTGACCTCAACCCGATAGAACACCTTTGGGAGTTAGAGCGGAGACTGCAAGCCAGGCCTTCTCGTCCAACATCAGTCTGATCTCACAAATGCGCCTCTGGAAGAATGGTCAAAAATTCACATAAACACACTCCTAAACCTTGTGGAAAGCCTTCCCAGAGGTGATGGAGCTGTTATAGCTGCAAAGGGTGGTTTGACATCCCTCACTCTATGTCACTCTAGTTCACATGAGTGTGAAGGCAGGCGAGCGAATACTTTTGGCAATATAGTATACATCCCATTCAGGTAATTAAGCTAATGAAGGCAGTCAGTGGATGGGTAAGATGGGCTGGTTTGGAGCAAAATTTCATATAAATGTAAGCTTGTTTTTCTTGTCCTTAGCAAGAAATGCGAGTTTCTCAAAGCTAAGGTTTCAGTAGCTAGCAGAATGGAATTTTCTTTGTTAATTAAAGGATGTAAATGATTACAGACAGGGAAAGTGAAGGGAATCTAAACCTATGAACCTGCTGTGCTTCTCAGACAGCATTAGCACAGCATCAAATACAACCATAACAGCTGTTTAATTAAGGCTTAACACGTAGAACACAGAGTAGCAAAGCCAAATATATAATAAAGATCTGAATTTAGACAGATATAAGATAGACCAGGAATGTCAATAAAAGCTGGAAAACAATAAACATTTTGAAAATAAGCATTTTTATGTATGTAAGTATGTATGTATATGTAAGTAGCACTTTTTATAAAAGCGAGAGTGATAGGATGTATAGTGCTGATTTGTATGTTGGCAGCCTTATATGCTATACCAGCCTTATATACTATACAGTGTCAATGATAAGTTAACATTATGGGTATGGTTATGTCTCATTGTCTGGGCGTCTTCGCGGTTTTATCTTTATTAATGATCCTATGTTTAACTGTAAAAAAAAAAAAAGAAAAAAAAGTGAGCTGCTTAGTGGAGGTGACTATTGACCTCACCTGCGTCTGAAAGGTCACGTAAAGAGCTGCTGAGAGCGCTCCTCTTCAGGCCCTCCCCAATGGCGTAGCTATCGTCCAGGCTGCCACGACTCAGGTTACCATTCCCTGCTTCCTTCTTTAGCCCTGAACTCTGGGAGATGCTGGGCCGGACCACGCCTTTCTGCTTCTCCAATTCAGCTGTATAGAGGAACACACATGTTTGGACAGACACACACACACACACACACACACACACACACGTTTCAAATGCATGTCCAATGAGCAAAAACAACTACACCTCGTACTCTCCTGGAAATGAAAAGCCTTTACTGTTTCATGGCTATAGCTTTGATTTTGCAGATCATGTTTTGCGTTTTGCTGAGGTGTAGCCACAATTTCATTTTGGGGAGCCTGGATAGAGACTGAGGTGGTCAGCTAGCCTATGATAGGACATAGGAACGACCAGCAGACACAGCCGAGCAGCACAATGCCATGTTTATATGTCGCAGCTAAAGAAAAAACGTTATTGCATTGGTATGTTCATAGCTGCTGCTGAAAACTGGTGATTTTAGGAGAGCTGGCGTTTACTTTTATGGCTAAAGCAGAAATGAAGACATGAATATAACTTACTGAATAGAAGGCAGGATAAGGGCAACTTTTAGCTAAGGCCTCTCTATTGTTAACATGCACTATACCGGTCTGGTGTAAGCTTGTGTGAGAGATTTTTTTTTGTTTTCTGCGAGAGGTATTAGCACCTCCTGCTTGGCTACATGATTACAAATTAGTGTTTAAGATTTGTTTTTGACTTCTCAGGTGGATGGACCGCTGCTAGAAATGAAGAAAAAAACATATGATAAAAAAAAACTATTTCTAGAGTCCTTCTTCTTACAATATACAACCCTATGTGTACATTCACTTAGTACTAAAGACTGCTAAAGTCATTAAAGTTGCACACAGCTGCTAAAAAAAGAAAAGTGAGAGGAAAAAAAGACAAGTTCAGAAGTTCATGTCCTACTGGCGTGGGTCTCTAAAGAGCACTGAGCGATGAGGTAATGAAGACAAAGGAAAAAGAGAAAAAGACCCTTACACTCAATTCTGTACTTCTCCATCTCCTGCACCTCTGCGATGGACTCCCGCAGGTCGTCTGTAAATTTCTTGCGGTCCTGTGGGTTTGGAGCGTTGAAGTTGATCAGAACTTTAATGTCGGCGCCTGGGATGGCTGAAGTTAGGCGCACACCATTGGGGTAATCTAGAAAAGAATGAATAAATAAATAAGGAATATTAATATATATTACGAATGTTACTGATCTTCACATCACTGTGTGTTAAGTTCAGGTTAGAACTAAAACTAAACAGCCCACCCAACCTGTAAGCAGACCCCCTGGAAAGGAAATTCTGACTGTTCCACGGTTTTGCAGGCAGTTTTGAGCACCCCAGGATTAAAAAAAAATCAAAATACACAAGACAAGACAGTACAGAGGAGAAAAGTTGGGGTCACTTACACTGGTTTTCGAAGAGCAGCACTTGCATGCCGTAGAGCGAGAAGGACTGCCTGAAGCTGTACGTCACAGAGTTCTTCTTCTTCTGGAAAATCTTCGTGACCTGAATCAAAAACGTGGCAGACACTTCAGGAGCCCATCTGCTGCTGTTTATCCTCTGGAGATAACTCTCCACACCATAGAGCTTAGCAATGTCTCCACATTCGTTTACTATGTAAGCTTTTGGAAAGACTGTAAGCTTTTGTAAGAGAGAGTGAAAACGACTTGGATGTCATTAGAATAACCCAGAATAAGAACAGCCATGATGTTGCTTTTATGAAATGGCAGCAAATAATATATACAGCCATCTGCAAAAGTGTGGGCACCCCTGGTTCTATTATATATAGCAATTAGAGATGATCAATTATGGTTAAGGAACCATAAGTAGAAATGTTTATGATCTTTCTTTTCATAGGCAAAGACCGTATACATGCTAGCTTATTAAAAAAATCTATCCAATGTAATGCCTAAGATACACAGAGGATACTTTTTAAATACCAATTTCAGGCAAATCAGCTCTGTTGTTGCTGGTTGTCATTCAGTGGGCGTCCCACATCACAAACACCTACATTATAGAGCTGAACATTCAGACCTAGTCTTATCTAAGCCTGCACTAATGAGGCAGAAACGGTACAGACAGGCTGTTCTTACCACCAGGAGGTCATTGAAGAGGAAGATTTCTCTCTGGTGGAGGCCGAGTTTTTGAGGCTTGTTTGGGTCGGGCACCTCAAACAGACGGCAGTAACACACCAGCCTGCGGTGAGGTAAAGATAAAACCTGCAAGAGAGAGAGACGCAGCTCATGATAATCAAAACGGCTTTAAAAATAATATGTTAATGAATAAATAAAATGCCATTTGATTAAAGGTTACAGTTACTGTGGCTTTATAGGACCTACATTAAACCTTACAGGTTTACTGGACCTAAACTGGAATTTATAGCATATTTATAGCATTAGCTTTATAGCAATCTGAATCTTATAGCTTTACAGTTTTATAGGCCCTAAATGGATCTTTTAACTTCACACAATGACAATGAAAACATGGATGTTGTGGTTCCATTCCTTTCCGCCAAAATTGTCAAATCTGCAACTCATTTGATAGACCCATCCACTTCTCCTAGACCAAGCAAGTCTCAGAATGCCTTCATTGAGCTTACAGCGCAGAAGCAAGAAGATTTGTCCTCTAGATTCCCAGTTTGTCTGGTAAGTCCAATGTTTCAACAGTAAAAGTACAGTTAATGGAAGTTCCACTACAACCCAGCTACTTCATAAAGTGTACAGAAAGTGCGCCTTGTAGGTCCTGCAGACGACCGGCCTCTGTCAACCAAGGATGTCAATCACTTAATTCCTAAGTGTAACCCTGCCTTCTCACAATATAACAGAATAGGCGTTAAAAACTGGGGGTAAAATGTGCCAAAGTTAGCACAGGGAAAACTAACTGTTGAAATTAGGACTGGAGATGAAAAGACAGTTTAGAGGAGAAAAATTAGCTGTTTTGTCATTAAATCATATGGAGATGGGCAGAGCTATCATACTGCAACCAGCCAGTAGAGGCGCTGTGGTTGCTTCACTTTTGAGAGGCGTTGCACTGTCCATGTTTTCTGCGGTCACTGGCTTCACACATCTAAACTGAATTTTATTGCTTTACATGACCTAAACTGGACTTATAGGGTATCTATAGGTTTACTCAATCTAAACTGTATAGCTTTATAGGAAATTAGCAACCTTTTAGCATAAATATTTTTTTATGTTAAGACCTAGCTGGGTGTCACTGAACTACATTGAACTGCATATTGTATTTAACACTGATATGTACAATATTTCACTTTGGCAAACAGAAGAGAAATGAAAGCTAAAGTAAGAAGAGCCAAAACTGATACTTACACATCCAAGGCCATGGTGAAGGGAGCCAATCTGAAACACAAAGACCAAAAAAAAAAAAAAACAGAAAAGGTATGAGAATAGGTTAGCAAGAAGTGATCTCAGCAATCATCCCATGTGCACTCAAACCTTTCAGACATTTACACCACCTTTAGACCAAAATTGTTGTTTAGGTAAAGAAAGACACTTTAATGAACATGAAACTGAGTGTTGATGCAATGTAAGTTATGCTATAAACCTAAGTCTTACTTAAAACGGGCCATGCAGACACCCAAGGTCACCATGCCCAGGGCTACATCATTATTCATAATCTTGATTTCAGAAGAAAAGTTGGATGAGCAGGTGTCTACAAATGTATGGCCATATAGTATATTAGACAATTGCTGTAATAAAGGATTTTTTTATATTTCATTGGAAATGCAGTGTGAAAATATGATAATTTCATACAAATGTTTTACAGGTAGTATATGTCTCTCGGTGTGGTTACAGCAGAGGCTAATAAGGAGCCAAGATGCCGTGCTTTGCTGCTCCAGGAAGCCTCAGTCAGCCTAAGCTTAATTACAGCAGTGATGGTGACCGCAGACAGGGGGCCTCAGTGTGGTTCCTTCATTTCAGCTCTACAGGAGTCCTGCATTAGCGTCTCCTCTGAGGCCCCATGGCGTTAAAGGTAAAGGCCCACAAGGGATGGAGTTGTGTGTCACTGTAAGTCATGTGTACACTTTCCATTAAGGCTTAAATGGTAATTATTACTGTCCCCAAGCCCGCAGTGGCTGCAGATGAACTGCATGGAAGACGCTAGCAGCGGGTAATGAAATTAGTGAGACAGTAAAGTCCCTTCCTGAGAGGATGGCTGAAGGAGCAGGCAAACACTAGTACAATATACATGGATTTATGCTGAACTTTGAAAGATGTGGAACCCATGTGGAATCACCCAAAGCCGCCTGACAGACGGTCTCAGGATTGCTTGATGTTCACTTTTCATCCAAATGGCACCAAATGGCAAACTTAGGTCTGTGTATCCTTTTTCAAGACCCATTTTAAACACACCTTAAACCAAAGAACAATTCATACATCTAGCATCATTTCTATCATCTTACCCTGATGCACACCTGTTTTTCGTCTCGTTATGCAAGTGATATAATGTTTTGGTCTGTGCCCAACCATGACATATTTTCTGTATTTGTAGCTTTGGCCCTGGAGCTCTGCCATAATCAGCATTCTTGCTTATAATAATAATAATAATAATAATAATAAATTAGCAATATATACTTTTACAGCATATACCTTTAAGCTGAGGTTGTGTCAGTAAAAATATTGTGCAGATGATTCTTAGACAGAATTGTTCCCACATGCAATGACGGACGACTTCACTCTGTACTGTGCCACAGTGGGAAAGCGGAGGAAGAGCTTTCAGTAGATCAGGACTGATCTTAGAGTGGCTTTGCTGGCTCTCTGGACAAGCTAATCCTATTTACCACTGCACAAAGAATCAAGCAAAGTCATGCGGCCTGACTTTCCAAGGACTGCACACCCCCCATCCCCCAAACCAGGGTCGGCGACCATGAAGGTCTAAAGACAGCAGGTTATACATCAGCCCCACCAGCAGAGGCATTAGTAGAACAGATAAAGAGGCCATACTGACTTGTGCTCTTATGGCCTCTGTGTGTAAATAATGCTGCCTGTCAGTCTGCTATGACTAAGGGAGTAAGAGTATATCCCTGAGTATATCCCTGTTCTGTACAGTAGGGATGTGCTCAGTCTCTGTATGCCTAGAGAAAACAGGAACAAATTATTAAAAAAAAGTAATTAGCATTGTGTTGTTAGGTAATTATAAACAGACTTGCTTGTGTTGTTTCAGAGATTGTATGGTATGGTATAGTATTGTATGGATTCTAAGCACGAACAAAAGTGCATTACATGGCTAAAAGAGTAGCCATTCCAAGGCCTGAATTTAGTCTGTACTTTTGTAGACTGCTATAACCTCCACAATAAACACAGACTGACTGGTTCACAAGAATTATCCTTTTTCCATCCACAATTGTCAACTGCCAGATAATATCTTCATTAAAACAACAAAAGTGAATGTTTTTCTTTGGAGTCATACATGTACATCATGATGTTCTGCCTGGATCCTGTGTTAGCTAGCTGACCACGGAAATTAACAGCTAATATTAAAGGAAGAACATGCGCAACAACATTAGTGCTTTTATCCTTTTCATTAACTTTTCACTTACAGGTAAACAACAAATCTTAGACTTGGAAAAGTAACACTGAATATACTGCATCTGTGAACTTATTTAGGGCGTGTTTCCAGTCTTTCACTTTATTTACATCCAAAATAATTGTCTAAAAAAATGGGCTGAAAATGTGATGATGAATTCACATTTTCTATTACCAAAATTTCAGAAGTCCACTTAAAATTTGTGAAATGTCAGGGTTGTAAATCCTTTTTTCTAATTTTACCCATTTTCTACCCATATTTGGAAGGCCAATTACTTAACCCACATTAATGTATACTCCCCTATCACCATTAATGCCCCAAACACTAGGAGGGTGAAGACTAGCACATGTCTCCTCTGACACATGTGAAGCCAGCCACCTCCGCTTTTCAAACTGCCGCTGATGCCGGAAAACTAGGCAGCCGACGCGCTCAGAGGAAAGCATGGCTCCCTAGCTCTAATAAAACAGCTCTACATTTGACATAAGAAAGGAAAATGTATAAGTTATGAGCAGCTCCAGATGACAACTGCAGATGCAGATGTAGAAACGACACTCACCGGCTTTTTCCCAACAATGAGTTTCTCCACTTTCTGCACCTGCGACACATGGTCCTCATTAGTCCTGAGCTCGCGCTTCCTGATCCGCTCATAAATACCAATCAGCATCTCACGTGGAATGTCCTCTCCATCATCAACCCCTACAAACACAATCAGTCAATAAATACAACTTATTTATGACTGAGAGGTTGTTTATTCAGTAGATACAGATACAAACACACACCACAGAAAACTAATCAATACCAATCAAAGTGGAGAAGACAGTCTAACATCAATGGGGGGGGGGGGTCTGTGAGCTAGCATTAATCAGTTTATTAATGGCAGAGCTCAAGCATACATGATGATATTACGTTTATGACAACTGATGTTGAAGTCAGTAACCAGTCAGTAATCAGTTCGCATGATATCATTTCTATGGGAGTAATGTGTGGTCATTTGCTTTTATTCATTCTTGGCAAACATTAACATGATTCACTGACTTCTTTACAAGCTGTTAATACAGACACACAACTGGTTAATAGCAGGGCTTTCAGCTTTGGTTAAAGTGTTGCTCAGCTCATTATCTCGTCTAGAGCAAACACGTTTTTAAAATATTCGCTTTTCCAATCACAATCTCATCTTAATTCAAATAATCTATAAAGAGAGTATAGTATTGTAAAAAATGAAAATGAATAGAACAGAAATTTAAAATCGGATGCACCCTTTGGTCTGATGCACACCATGGTCTTTCCTGAGACTCTTTTTTTTTTTTTTTTCCTTCATTAAAAAACCAAGGTCGAACTGGTATCGAAATCTGGCTACATCCTTTTCCAGTGAATTAAGGGGGGGTGGTAATCCCAGAAGGCAATCACAAATGGTTGGAGTTGGAGTTGTGACTTCTGGGGTTTCTTTTGTTAGACAGGTTTAACTAGCCGTTATTTGTAATTAGTGCTCTGTAGAATCACAAATCAACTCGATTATTGACCTCACAATGAAACATTTTTGATAATTTCTTAAAATACATTAAATACAGATGAAGCGAATTTGATAGAAAATCGCCTAACAATGTCTAACAAGGCCTGACCTGTATGTAAGTTCTCTTAGTCGACAAGTTGGATGTACAGGCATATATACAATAAAGCTATAGATGGGGCTGCTTAGTTATTATTGCATAACAAAAGTTTGCTAAATTCCTCTATAGTACTTTTATTCATCAGTTTAATAATCCTGCATACAATTCTGTTCGAGTTTATAGGTCAAGCATTAGCCTCATGGTAGCACACTGTAGATTCCACCTGACGGCCAACAAGATTCTTACCTCGCAGGTTCTTCACAAAGTCCTCCAACTTCATCTTTCTCTCTGGCTTTACGTTGGGACTGTACATGTCTGTGTTGAGGAGGATGATGGCGAAAGCCAGGATGAAGATGGTGTCAGGGTTTCGAAACTGTCGCACCACGCCAGGGTTACAGATGCAGTAGCGCTGGCTGGAGAGAAAGTAAGAAACGAGACATTTGCATAATTACACTTTTTATGGCCTCTGTTTTGGTCAATAAAAGGAAGCTGTTTGGACGAGTAATCTAATTTACACATTACATATGCCAGAAATAGCATATATATATATATATATATATATATTTGCATAGCTGTCAGTGTAATAAACTACGTAAATATGTCTGTTAACAGAAATATTTACTTTGAGTGATGCTAACTGCTAAGCTTCAGCACAAATGAGAAGAAGCAAACTTTAGATATCAAACAGTTGGCATTTAGAATGAGGGTGGGAGAATTTTGTGGACCCATTCTTCTACCTGGTTTACGGTGCTCTTGGGAAGTAAATGTTACTGTTATTGTTGCCGTGCTTAAGCACTGTGCACCTTTAAAGCAATAAAAGCTAGAAAAATGAATAGACACACACGCACACACCCCTCACTCTGAACTGTTTATCTATGCAGCCTTCGGCTGTGGTGCATCAGTGCAGTCTCAGAGCCGCACTGAATGCTGGGACATTCACTGAGGCGAGACACTGTGCTGTTAGAACAGATCGAAGCATCTTCTCTATGGGCTAGAAAATGCACCATACTTCAGAGTGAGGGGAAATTTAATGAAGGCAGGATGACAAAATGAGTCGGAAAAACACTTTGCCCGTTTTGACAGCAAACAGAGATTACGAACAAGCCTCTTTTAAAGCTGCCATTTTTCTTGGACTGCTGATAGCAGAAGCTTGAGGAGGGGAAGTGAACGATATTCTAAGATTCATGGGATGGATTTTTATCTACATTGGCAGTCAGGAAGAACTGCTCAGTTACTGCTCCAGTTTTTTTGGAATAATCACTGACACTCTAAAACAAGTGGCGGAAACTAATAGTATCTGTCGGTATTTTGCAGGTCTCGACTGCCTCACATTTTCTTAAAATGCTTTAACTCAAGTCTGCCTACAGTGTGTATCATGGATTAAAGCAATTCTGTGAATTATCACTTTGTGGAGTTTGCCAATGTAATGCTGCTACCAGCATTCATATTTTTCCAGTCTTCCAGGACGCTAGTTTTAGATGGTCTAAGCTGGTATTTTTAAGGCCAAGGTAGTGAAAAAGCCAGGTAAAAGCCATCCAGGTAAAAACACCCAATGCTTGTGAACAAGCTCGAGCCAAAACACACATCTGACCAAGCTGACTGTTAAGTTGGTCAAAGAGGTTGACCAGCATGGTCATATTAATAAACCAATGTGGTCGGCCGGTGAGTCTGGTCGTAATGGTCAGCCAACATGGTCATGCTAGTGTCCATAATAGTCACGTCACTAGCGTGGTCATGCTGGTCAACTAGCTTATTTGTGTTGGCCATGATGGTCAACCAGCTAGGTCAAACTGATCGACTTTTTTGGTCAATCGGGCCATTGGTGGTCAACCAACGTGATCAGACTGGTCATGCAAGTCAACCAATATGGTCGTGCTGGTCAAGCTGGTTGACTGATGTGGTTATTCTGGTGGACCAACATGATCAGGCTGGCCATGCTGTCCAACCATCTCCATTGTGCTGGTCAAGCTGGATTAGCAACGTAGTCATGCTGGATGGCCAGCGTGGTCATTCTGGATGCCCATGAAATGCAGTTCAACTAGCTTGATTGTGATGGCCAAGGTGGTCAACCAGCTGGGTCATACTAAGTGACAAGCCTGGTCATGCGGCAGCTAAACCTGTGTGACATGTACACATCTTAGAGATTTAGAGATTATTTTTAACGGTCAGTATACCTATTTACCTATTCCTTTATGTTACCTGTAAGCCTCGATCAGCCGCTCCACCTTCTGTGCTTCTCCCTGAACCCGGATGTGAGCTTGGAACTTTCTCAAGGCTTCGTCCAGCTCCATACTGGAGAAATCCATCTCATCCACCACACAGCTGCGCACAGAAAACACACACACGCACACAAATCAGTAACTATCAAAAGATTCCTTATAATAGGTTCTTTAGGCATGTAGCACCTTGAATTAATACTGCAATTAAGACTGCATTTTTATCACACTGCTACATTTTTGGATGATTTATATTAAATAAAAAAAACATTTTTACAAAATTTGAATTTATTGTTTAATGGTGAATGATGTTTTACAATGCTATTACAGTGCTTGTCTTATTTCTTTGTTAAACTCTGATTAAATGTAATGAAATAAAGGCTTAATGGCTCAACAAGCTTTCCCACTGATTGCGACTTGACTGCTAGCACTAAACGCTCAACATGTCAGATTAACCACAGACACAATTAGGGTGTGACAGTAATCAACCACTTACATTTTGATTTATAATAGGGAAAGGGGATCAATTGCACATCAAAATATCAATCTAGATCTTCTGGAAGTCCTAGACAGAGGTCTGCATGGGCAAAATACAAAATACTTTCTTTGCAAGCTACTAACAAAACACTATTTTCAACAGTTTTTTTTTTCTTATGGTAATGACAGCTAATTGATAACTGACTTCTTTTCTGAATAACTAATCAATCAGCATAAATGTAATAGTCCTTCATTCTCTACCACAGAGGAAGCTTACCCAATAAAGTGCTAAGTTCGTGCTACGCTGTGCTACATTTCACAAAAACACGTCTCCCTAGCATGATATCTGTCCTGTTTGTGGCCTGACACTGGCTTTCCATATCAAGAACAATGCTGCATTGCATGTCTTTTTTTTAAACAACACTAAACACATTTAAATCCACAAATGAGACCTTGGCAGTCATTCTGTCTCTCTGACATTATTTCTGCTATTTGAAGACAAAACTTAATAATTATAATTCAGTGTCCCAAAAGGAAAGACAATCGCAATGAATTTTTCATGAGATTCCATCTGGAGGGCTTGTTTGTTTGGATAACCCTGGACGCAGAGATGAAATCATTTTATTTGGACTTTTGATATATTAAAAATGAAATATGCCTGGTAGGATACAGTTTGCAGCCAGGGAGACTGCAGGATAAATGCATCGATGGCCACATTATTAGCTAAAGTATCTCTTGTATTTACTGATGCAGCAGAGTATGGTGCTGTGGGTGAGGTGTGCATACAAAATACTGCATCCTCACAGTGTTTCACACTCATGTACTGCTGTGTTCGTAAGTTAGATACATGAAAACTAGAATTGTGTGTTCATACGGCACTGTACTCAGGGACTCAATGGACAAAACCAGTCAGTGTTGGTTGGTTTGAGTTTTTGCAAAAGTCAACACATGAACACCAATTTAGTTTATGGCAGTTTTGTGAGGATTTGATTGCATTTGGCATTAGAGTGTTAGTGAGGTCAGGATGTTAAATGATCACCACCCCACCTCAGCCCCAACGCATCCCAAAAGTATTGTATAAGGCACCATGATTCCAGTGAACACAGCTCCACAGCTCAATGTTGGGGGGCTTTACACCCCTCTAGCCCACACCTGGCATAGTGCCAGTATGTTCATGTGTATCTGCTCCAGAGAGTCATATTCTATTGGCAGTACTTCTCTACAGGGACTAAACAAACTGTGTGTGTACATGTGCATATATGTGTCAGAAATAGGTGCCAGTAAAAGTAGTTGTAATGCATTTATTAAAAGGGATGTCCACAGACTTTTGAACATATAGTGTATAGGGGCTTTCTTACAGCAGTGACGAAATACCAGCAATATTTTGTACCATTCAATGTGCATCTTATCTGCAATGCAGCTGTGCATCTGGGTTATGAGTGCTGCTGTATATGTTTGTATATGTTCTTTGCACAACTAATCTGATTCACTCTATACTCTACACGGCACGTGTGTGTGTGTGAGAGAGAGAATGAGATACTAAGAGCGGACTCACTCCAGGACGTCTCGGTTAAACTGCTTCTGTCTGTTGCCCAGGAACTCGCCAATCATCTGCCGACTCAGCCCTTTTCTCTGCAACAAGAAATGTGCCACACCTACTGGCGTGTCCGGGACGAAGCCACGCTCAATTAGATACTGGATACCCTTCTCTGGCTTTCTGCAAAAATCAAAGAGATATATATTAAATATTATATATTGTAGGTTACTTGCACATCACCTGTCATGTTTCTCCATGTTTGATAATATCGTTTCCAGCTTTCTGAGATATTTAACTGCACCATATTAAAAATGCATTGTGGAACCCTTTATGTGTAAGAATGTTCTGTTAGTTGAATCAATCAAAACACCAACTCCAACAGTTCAACACTCAGCTCACAGACCTTCAGCTACTGGAGTTATCAGTATTACAAAGTCTAGTATCGCAACAACCATTTACAAACTACATTTTGTGCAGTGCCAGTTTGAGTGCAACAGTGTAGATATGCACAGGCAAAAAATGTGTCAGAGCAGCTCTTAGACCTATTAAAGTTAAGCATGCTTGTGTCTGTGCTTAGCAAACTTAATTAAAAGGAACTTAATGGCACAAGGCAAAGAGCAATCAAATCCACCACCATCTAAGATTAGAGGCCTGCTGCTTTAAACAAAGATTTAGAGTCACAGCCATCCAAACAAACACACATGCACACACACAAACTTGTTTTACAGCTTCATCAGGATGTGAGGGTATGCATGCATTACAAGCTACATGAACCTATATACTACTACCAAAATAAAATGAATTCTAACATAAAAGTAAAAATAAAAAAGGAGCAGCAAAATAAATAAATTGGTTAACTAAAGGTCATCAGGCATAGTGTTTCCCAGAGCACCACCGTTTACCTATTTTGATGTGGATCTGGGTAATCGGGCCAATAGTGCCTAATGACCAGACAGCGTCATATGCATGCAAATACCTACATGGTACCGCAATATAGCCAATTTCAGACCAAACGGTATCCTCCAATGAATATGCATGCATATATATATATATATATATATATATGATATCATTTTGTACCTCGTTATATGCGCACTACACATATTGCCTGCATCTAATGACAATCTTCTACGCCTAGCTCTAAATCATAACCTAATTTTTCTGTTTTAATTTCAGTCCTGCAAATGACATGTTCCTGCACACACAAGCACAGACAAAGGTCACTAACCAGTGGTTTTAGACCAAGCAGTTATCCAAACAGCATGCAATGCAATCTCATTTCAAACACTTGAGAATCCCAGAATGAATATGTATGCTCACAAATGATTCTTCCCCCCAATGCACTGTGCTTAAAAAAGGCAGGCTTGTTTATCCACGGTTTAGCTTTGATCTTTTCATCATTGCAGAAACAGATGGTCAGCTTTTGGATGTTTTTTTTTTCTGGTTGCTGGTTTACTTTGTCATTTGGCCTAATCAGCCACTTTAACTGAACTAAGTGTGTCTGTTTGATCTTTGCAGTTCTCCTCACAGCTCTGATTGGTGTTAATTATATGTAGGATAGAGAGGAAATCACTCACTTTATACACACACACACACACACACACACACACACACACACACACACACACACAGGAATCGCACTGCTTCTGAATAAACAGGCTGATAGGATTGTAATTGGTTAATATAAATACACACTGTACTGTAGGTTAAAGGTTAAGGTGATAATTGAAAAGTCTGGAGTTTCTTCTCACAGCTAACATCATGGTCTGATTACTGCTAATGAAAAGAAGACAAACACAGAAGACATCCAACACATACATCTCTCTATCCAAGTCTATTCAATTCAATAAGCAATATCTGAGTCACAATATTGCCAACACATCATTAAAGTAAGAGAGGACATTTAAAGAGAAACATGAAACAAGGAACACATGTAAAAACAGCACTTTACAGAAATAGAGAAAAGACTATTTCATTGGGTAGAACGTGTGTATTTGCTTAAAAACACACTAATATTAGAATACAAATAACAGTTAAGGGCCCACATCATGAGAAACCCAATTTTCTTCACTTTTTTAGTCTGACTGCTTTTTAAATGAGGCTCAGTACAGAGCAGCACATCAGAACTGGGCTACTTAGTCTAACTAAAGGAGGCGTGTTCCTGCAGGAACGTGATGTCAGTGTATGCCCTTTATACCAGCCTTCCTAAAGAAGAGATTATGTGCTTTTTGAGTAAAGAAATGCTTACTGCCCAAATAAATGTAAAAATACAGTATGAGCATTGAACATGATTTTGCCCTCTACTTACTTGTTGAACAGGTTAAGCCCAATGCGGTAATGCCTCTTGCGGATGATGTCATTGCTGAAGGCCGGAGAGTCCCAGCTGTTTCTGGTCTCTTTGTGGTAGGTCTGCTTGCTCAGGGTCTGCTCCCTCAGGCTGTCCCGTGACGATGACTCAGAGCTGCAGTTGATGGTGTCGTTAGAGTTGGAGGTGCTGTTGATGCTGTCGTTGTCTCCGTCTGAGAAATCCGACTCAGACTTGCTTTGCCTGTTGGCCGCCGTGCCGTTGATGGCCAGGTGGCTCTCCAGCTGCCTTGGCCGATGGCGCTGGGGGCCTTCTTCATCTCTTGAGGGCCCGCGGGTTGGAAGGCCGTGGGAAGAGCCGTGTTTTGGACTTCCTTGCTGACTGCCTATGCCCCTCTCATAGGCGTTTTGCCTTTTTAGTGAACTTCGGTCAGACCGGTCACTGAGTTCCACTGAACTGTCACTAGGGGGCTCTATGGTCAGCAAAGGAAGGTGATCCACCCTCAGCCGTTGTTCCTGACACTCTAATGATGGCGTACTTCTGCAGCTAGTGTCTGTGTCCCCTTTGTCGTCTTTGTGGGCTTGGGCCCAGTAGTCCTGGGACGAATTTAGGGATCGCAGCCTAAGGTCAGATTCCGTACTAGATGGCCGGTCCAGTGGCTGTGAAAGTGGAAGAGGGGGTGAAAGTTCTTCTTCGTCAATGTAAAGAGTCACATCGCTGTATGAAGCGGTCATTTCGTCCAGTTTGCGGTGATCACCGCTACTATGTGAAGGTTTGACCTGGTAAGAGGCTGCAACCTCTCGTTCAAGGTCACGGTCCCGCTGACCCGGCTCACCTTGGCCTTCGTCTCCATGCAAGCTTCGACAGTTTAAAGCATCATCTATAGACTCTGCCAAAGACTTAACCTGCCTGGAAAAGGCGTCCTCCAGCTCTGTAATGGCGTCTGTAAAATCGCTCTGGGTTGTAGGTGACTTCATATTAGCCGGAACCATTTCGCCACACTCGGACTGCACCAAAGATCCGAGCTTAGAGCCATCGTCGGTTACTGAGACCTGTTTGCCCTCGAAGTAGGAGCTGTGGACTTTCTCAGGTCCTTCAAAGGAAAACTGCATCCTCATATTGGACAGAACAATGCGTCTGGACATGCGGTTCTCCGACATAGAACTCCGGAGGCGCTCAAAGTTTTTGTTCATCTGGTACTGACGGAAGGCCGTCTGAATGGTGCGGGCCGCATGCCGGGTTATGAAACGCCCCCCATACTTACGCTCCAGCATCTCCACCTGAAAGACATAGCCAAACACAAAAAGGTTAAAGCACTGCTGGGTGCAAAAGATCTAAATTTCAGTGTAAATTGCAACAAGCTGCAACTAACCCCTCAACAACAGTTTTCTTGGTTCACTTGTGTGGAGCACTGTATGTCCTCTATTTAAACCCAAGTTTCCCAACCTGATAAAAGTCACCTTGCGCATTTAAGGTGGTAGTAACTTCAAGCTCCTGCAGATGGCGTTACATGAGGATACCACCGCGTGCAAGCCTGCAAGATGACTAATATTTTGTCCGGTGAGCTTACCCATACTTGTGTACATTATTCATTCTGTATAATTTTGTGCTACAAGGCTAATACAGCTGACACACAATGGGAGCTTTTTTTTTTTTTTAGCAATTAGCATTTTGTATGACCCATATGTATTAAAAAAAGACAACAAAAATGAACAAAACCCAGCTAGTACCTTTAAGCACTTTTGTTTATTTTTCCTTCAGATAAAGGTAAACATCTTGCTCGATCAGTAGTGAACGGCATCAGAGCAGTCCTTTATGAAAAATTAATTAAATCCAGACTAATAAGGCCTGGAATTCTTGGTTAATAAATACATTTTTTGAAAGTGAAATTTAATTGATCTATGGCCTAATGGCAGCCATTATTTGAGCTATTTTTGCTATTTACCTGGCACTGTCAACCTCCTGAATGATGCATAGATGCCTCAGACTGACTTGAAAAGACCCCCATATAAATGCAAAAAGCTTTATGGCAAGTGTTTGATGATTTAGGAATGTGGCATGCATTATTCTAATAGGAGAAGTATTAGTTCATCCAATCCATTTATTCATTAGCCCCATAAGTTAAGTGCAAAACTTAGGAAGCAAACTTCAGGACAACAAACATGTCCTAACATAATACATGTGGAGTTAAAGACTGTAAATTACACTAAACTATATTATAACTCCACTCAGTCCTACCCTGCTGACACTTCGGAGCACCTCCAGTCCCTCCGGCTGAAGCACAGGCAGGACTAATCTCATTGCTCTGCTCTTCGTAAACTTACACACCTGTAGCCCCTGAATAACTCTCACACAGCAGGAGTTACGAGCTGGTTCTGAATGAGTGTGTGCATTCAGTGAGCGTGTGTGTGTGTGTTCAGCCACTTTGAGCTGAGGAACACACACCAGCCTGGGGCTACACCGTTGCGTTCCACATTAAGAAAGTTAGCATGGCGACCCCTGACTGTGTGTGCCTAACAATGACACAGCTTTAAAAGCTTCCCCCAGCACTGCTTTAGAAAAATTATTGGTGTAATGTGGAGCACAGTAACATTTTACAGTAATTACAGAAATATGTTTTTCAGTAACAAACTACAGTACATGTCCAAATGTGTGTGGACACCCCTTCTAATGAATGCATTCAGTATTGTCTAGTCCCTTGTCTAGTTCCTATAGAGATGTATAGCCAATAGAATTAGCACCATGTCTAAAGGCAGGTGTGGGCTAGATGGGTATAGCCTCCACACAGTACAGCCTCCACACAGTGGGGTTAGTTTTAACCCAGAGTTGAAACTAAGCCTCCCAAGTCCATAACACCCCCACATGAATGCAAAGATGGTTAACTGCTTAGTCTTTTTATTACATATCCATCAGTAATGTACAATAGACATGACATTAGTAAAGTGTAAATGTATTTTGAACTTTTCTTTTGCATGTTTAACACTGCCTCTAATCACGGAGTATGTTTATTTGGATGCAGGTATTTTAATTCATTACTCATTCATTACTAATTCATACTTAGTATTTTGTTATTGCTGGTATTTTTAAGTAACTATCTTAACACTGGCCATACTTTATAGGCTACTTCAGCAAATTTATGCAAGGTTAAGGCAGTCTAAGTATTCGTGTTAAGTTACTGACACTATTCTTTACTAAGGCCTTTCCTAAAGGTTTTAATACATTTTACATACAATTACATTTTGAACTCTAGGACTGTTTAAAGGAAAATAATATTTCAGGCATAAATACTTGACAAAAGCCCCAACACATGCCAGCTATTGTACACATAAGAACAGTCCATTATCCAGTCATCCCGGACTGTGTCTAGATGTGACCTAAAGCTGCTAAAGCTTTTCTGATGAACATTTGTCAAACGCCAATTTGGAAAAGCTTCTCATTGGCAAGGTTTGATTTAAAAACCCTGTCTTCTCAGATTAGAATATTGACCAGCTCTGGAATTCAATAAACTAAGTTGACTTACCGAAGAATATATATTCACCACAGTCAATATACACACACACACACACACACACACACACACACACACTCAGCATCAACACAAACAACTTCTACAGATCAAATCTTCCTGACCTGTTTGTCCTGGAGGTCAGTGGAGAGCTCATAGCTTTCGGAGAGCGATCGTGAGCGTTTGATGGCCTCCTCCTCGGCCTGTTTGCGGAGAATGGACTGCGAGTGCTGGAGCTTTGGCCGGCGCGGCCGTGGCCGGACCTCGTGCGTGTAGAGGGGCTCGAAGCGCTCGGAGCTGAGGATGGAGCTCCGAGTCACCGGCACTCGAGCGTATTCACCACTGCTGTCCAGAGACACTGCAGCTTCAGCGCCAGCAGCCTCACCCTCCACACTGCAGGGGAGAGAGCGAGAGCGAGAGAGAGAGAGAGAGAGAGAGAGAGAGAGAGAGAGAGAGAGAGCGCGAGAGAGAGAGGGTGAGTGAAATTAAAGAGCCCATATTCTACATTTGTTTTTGTGTGGGTTTATGCGGTCATATCTAATCATATAATCATATAATACATTTATATCTACACACACATTATAATGTGTATTATTTAATATCATTTCATATTATTTAAAGACACTGATGCTTTTTTAAACCATGACACTTTTTAAACCAAGATCCCAAACTTTTGAACATTAGCATGTATCTGGGCTAATAAAGCTGACCTTGGACCCAAGTGTAGAGGAAGTAAAGCTTTACAGGAACACACACTGGCAGAGTGGAGGAAAAGGAAGTACCGTACTCTGTATGTATATATTTACAGCCATTCAAAACACACCCACACTGTACTAGTGATGACCTGTCAGTGACATCTGTCACGCAGTGTTCTGTCATTATTACTGCCGTTACTCCTGCATATTATACATACGATTAAGCTGCTGGTTTTGTAATGGGGATGCTGACGTAAGTAGCTTTACAATAAAGGATGTCATGTGTGTGACTATGTGTATTGACCAAACACTTGTGCAAATTCCTTATACATGTTAACTAGTAGAGTGGACATTAAAAGAGGTCATTAGTTTATTAGCACAGATGCTAGCTAGCATCAAGTCCATCAGAGCCTAGAATGCGCCGTTATAAACCTCCAAGTCATGCATTATTGTATAGCCTATTCATTTTTTTTCTGTGTCTATTCATTCATGTGCGAGTTCCCAATATGAAGCAGAGTACAGAATGACGCCCGACTTCAGTGGCCTTTACCAGAAATATGACTGGAAATAGCCAGAGGCTAGTCAACCTATAAAACCAACAAACACTGGAATGTCTAACCATAAATGCAGAAACGTTTGTTTTGTGAAGTAGAAGGATGCATTACACCCTTAAAAATGAATGAAAACAAATCTGTATCCAGTTTTTCCTCAACTGTTGGCTGTAAACTGGCTAAGTATAGTAAAGTGAGCAATGACGACAGAGCTGAAAAGCCTTGATAAAATGTAACAGTACTACAGCAATAATAACAAACAGCATTTTCCCCAAAAGCTCCCTGAGAACCCACTATTTCTGGACTTTTTTTGGACCTGACCAACACAGAAGATATTTTTAGGTGGTAGTTCCCATCAGTACCAGTCCCAGTCACTGCTTTTGCTAGCTAATTCTCTGGTCAATCGCTGTAGTGCAACTTAGCTGACCCAGATTAACTACAATAGCCAGGTAACCAGCTAGATTAAGAGCTACTTGGTGAATATTATGAGTAACCCTGATTCTGACTCTGAACAGGCCGTCAGTCATAGTGGTCGTGCCCAGTGGCTGTAATGCTTTTGATAAGAACCTCATTTACGTTTTGAGAGCATGACCGAAAGCTGCTGAAAGCACAGTTTGCCTGCACATTACTCATGCAACTCGACACACATGGAAAATTGTCCATTGATTGGCTTGTGGTTCACACACACTGTGTTTTACACACATACAGCAGAGACTCAGCTACCAGAATGCTTACACAGCAATAACACACCATCAATGCAGTACACACACCATTACGGCCACTAAAACAACTCCTACCTGTCAAAGAAACACTGCAGTCAGTCAGAAGGAGTGAGACCCTTTCTGGTACCTGAGGTCACGTTTAGTAACACCAACACACACACACACACACACACACACACACACACACACACACACACACACACTTCCTCCACGCCTTCTCCACAGCTGTAATTGGACAGAGGGTCAAAGTACAGTACTGTAAAAAAGCCTTATTTAAAGCTACCTGGGCAGTAAGCGTGCTTTGCCTATACAAACACACACACACACACACACACACACACACACACACACACACACACACACACACTACACAACATCACAATATGGACATTAAAACAGTGAATCAAATAAATACATAATGTCCCTTGATTTGGTCTTTGTTCAATTCCATCAGCAGCACACTCTGAAGCAGCCATTTAAATTATGTATAAGCTCTAAGGGTCCACAAAACACCATTAAAATGATAAACCTAGCATTTAACCAACCAGGACAAGGAAATGGTTCTAGAGAATTCATTGAGAAGATGTACCACCTAATAAGGTTTGCTGTGTAAGTCAGACACTAGAGGGAGCTCCAGAGGAAAACAAATGGCTGGGTTCTTAAGAAGCTTTTTGTTTTATTTTTTATTATTATTATTTTTTTTTTACAAACAATATTATAACATTCACATTTCACATGTTTTTTTTTTATTTTAAGTCCAGCCTGCAAGCGTATCAGCTCACCAGCCCATGAGCATTCAGTTGCAGTGATGTTAGCATCTCACTGCCTAAGATCTGTCTGCAGTAGAAAACAGATATACTGGTGATGCTGGAGTTTTTTGTTTTTATGCAAATCACCCTCCTACTTTCCAAAGTAAACTGCAGCTGTGTTCTGTAATAATGACAACAGTAATGTGAGTCTACAAAACACAGAGTCTGCTGCTGTGCACCACAGCACTTCGTAGCACAGTCTTAGCATTAAATAAAAAGCTAGCCACAAAGAGCAGTGATGAAACCCGCTGTGACAGATGGATTGTTCTGAGGCGTCTAAGTAGTTAGCAAGCTAAGGTAGTTACCCACCAGAGACAGAGACAGTAGCCTATCTAAAGCTAACGAAGTGGGAACTGTAGCAACAATGGCAATGATAGCTAGCTAGCTTCTGTGTTAGCCAGTTATTTAATGATTATTTATTAATTTAATTTAATTAATTACAATCATAACTAATTATCTCCATCAATGTCTATTCATGTCTATTTCATTTCTAAAAAACTGCTACAAGTGTTTTGGGAACTGAGTTTTACAGGGAAAACACACAGGGGATGCCCAGGCTGTTGGGTTTTAGATCTTCCCTCAGCTAGACTTCTGTCAAAATCAATAGCCATACCTTTAATGACGCATCGATTAGCCCAACCGGGCATTTGGCGGTAACTCAAGGAGAGGCTCTTATTGCCTTTATCATAAATAAAGAAATAAAGTAGCTGCGAAGTAAGATCTCAGTCACTGCAGTAACTTTGACATGTACATTACTTTCTGTACATTACTTTCAGAAAGTCACGGCTCCACGGCAGTAGCGTAGGCTCATATTAAAGGAGCTGCCTTTAATGAAGTGCATTAGCGTGCGGTGGAATGCACAGCTTTAGCCAGATGAGAACATGAACGTGGGCTGATTGAATTTGTTCAGCAATTAAAGGGCGAACTAAGGAGGGGTAAGAGGGTGGGGTGCAAGCACAGAGCGTGGTGTTTACGTTTGTGTGTGTTTACGACATCAAGCAGATCAAACAGAAACCTCAGATATTACAATTGTACAGAAAGAGCATTTAATAAAGGCCTCAATAAAAATGCAGGCTGAATTTACACCTCATGCTGGTGGCTTGTGAACTCATTTGCCCCTCTCAACCCTCAACTATGAGGAGACGTTGGCATCATCATGACAGGTTACAGTGTACTTTTGGAACATGGGTATAGTAAGTACCTCTAGAACCCTGACTGATACGTTTAGAGGGAGCTCCTGTGTCGCATCCTGCGGTCAGTAGATATGGAAACCCATGAGCATTAAAAGATGTCAAGTTCAGAATCAATACCCTGTACCCATCGCTTTTATAGAACATTGTCATTTTTGTGGTATAATTTTTGCAAATTTAAGCTCAATGCTGGGGGCTTTATACCCCTCTAGCCCACGTCTGCCATGGAGCATAGTGCCAATATGTTCATGTTTATCTGCTCCACAAAGTCCTATTCCATTGGCAGTACTTCTTTACAGGGCATTTGCAAATCTGTGTCAGAAATGAGTGCAGCTTAAAGTAGCTGAATGCAATCATTAGAAGGCGTGTCCACAAACTTTTAAACATATAGTATCTATCCACATATATTATAAATAGGGCCATTTAAAAACTTCTACTGGCTTTGTAGCTATGTGGGGTACCACTTGCAACGTCATTTGTCATCAGTTTAATAATAGTTTAGTTTAGTTGCTAATTAACACGCTTTGTTCAATTTAAAAACTATAGAAGAAAGAAATATGAACATGCAAAAGTGAACCCAAAATATGTCATGAAATCATGACTGTAAAAAGCTGCTGTGCTGTGTTAGGAGTGGAGGAGAACTTCTCAGAATTCTCAGAATGCTGGTAGATCCCAAGTATCATAATGTTGCGTTTCTGCTGTTTCGCCCACCCCAGCACTGGCCTTATTTTATGACAGCACATACAAACACCTGTCAAGTCATTTTCACACCCCATGTTATGCAATATTAGAACAGTAGTGCTGCTTGTTGTGTGTAATTGTGCATTATATGAACAGTGAAAAGACACACAGGAGCGTGTGTGTGTGTGAGACACACTTGGCAGATAATTTGCCCCATCTCAGCTCAGAATGACTCAGCGCTTCATAGACGGATGTTTGATGCCTTCATGGCGACAGTGAAATGAGATTTTCATTTAGTTCTGCGGTTTTCTCATCTCTCAGGACGGCGCTTTTATCCGGAGCGAGACGAACACGTTGTTCAGAGTCTGGCCTCTAAACCATGATGAATGACGCTGTCTGAAAATGTCTCAAAAATTACCGCACTGTGTGTTCCTGTGAGACAGCTGCTGGGGAACGGGGTAGATACAGGGATTTGCCCTGTTGCATCTATTGCTGACGAAAATAAAACGCATGTAATTATTTTATATTTATTATAACTGTTTGAATTACATGTCTGAATGAACAGTTTCTGATCTAAACCACACTTGTGCTTGTAAGTAAAAGCGGTTATTGTTGCATCCGTCACATTTCTGCCATGGGTGTCATTTTTTGACATTGAAATAATCAGAATACGTCAGAGGTTCAGAATTACACCTACTGATGCCAAACTCATCATTATGTAATTAGGGATTTCTAAATGTATTTTTGCAACATTAAATGTATTTTTGAAACTGCACGCCTAAACACATAAAACCTGGCCAACACAGCACATTCTGCTTACTGTATACTGCATTAATGTATTTATCTGTACATTATTTAGGCTACATTTTTTTCAAAAAAAAAAAAAAGCCATCAAAAGACCTTTTCACATAGCTATACAATTAGCTGGCTAAGCTGCTATTACTTCCTATTTTTACTTCTAATTATTAATTACTTCTTATTGCTTGTTAGCTTCATTTTTACTTATTCTAATGTTATATAGTATGGTTACAAGCAAACCTTCACCTGACACTCAGAAAAATGAAGTAATTTTCTTTTGGCTTAAATGTAGGGTGACCTCTTTTTTTCCCAGACTGCCTTCTCACCACCACTATTGGTCTACATGTACTTGCATCTACATCAACCAGTTTGGTAAATGAGTAAATGTTTCTGTTTTAATGTCGATAACAAGGTTGCATGAACATTGGATTGCATGAGCTTGGATTCTACCTGCTTCCATGTTATTTTCCCTTTTCTTCTTCACTTATTCTAATCCTATATAGATTCTACAAGCTGAAATACACTTCCCAAATAAATGCCTTTTGATTGGTAATATGTACAATAGGCCCTACATTCCACTCGCTCTCTCTGTGATGTTTTTACAGACTAAAGCACCCTTAACAACTAGATAAATCGTTTTTAACAATTGTCTTTGCTGGTCTACGACTTTTGCATTCTACTCTAGATCTGTTTTCTGGAATAAAAAGTAGTCACAGATATGGGGAAAAGGGCCACCAACTGGCAACCCAGCTCTCGTTTTAATTTTCTGGTCCATGCTATTTCATGGGGCTGTGAATGAAGCAGCAAATTGAATGTAATGACTCAGAAAAGTCCACTTTAATTGAGCTGAAGAGCATGCTCTCAAATCTGCACCCTGCTGTTAAAAACAAAGGCTAATTATGAAATTACTTTGTTTAAATACAAAAAGAGATTGGATCCTATTCAAACTCAATTAGACACAGTGTTTCTTTTTAGCTTTAAGTACAAGTACAAAAAAGTAGTAAAGTTACTGATGTTGGTTGAAAGAGAACAGCTAGAACACAGGCCTGATTGCTAAATTAACTTCGGACACTGTCGGGATTTGCCCAGTTCCACCAGCAGCTCACCTGATTTACTTCAAAGATAAAGTGTGTGTGTGTGTGTGTGTGTGTGTGTGTGTGTGTGTGTGTGTAAGCAATAGATCATGAGAAGTGTGTGTTTATGTAAAATAATTATGTCAACAACAACAACAAAAAAAGGCGAAACAAATGCTAACATTAGAAGATTAAATGCTTTGTTCACGACTCAATTTAATATATTTCATCAGAGCATTACTGTTCACAATGTATCACAATAACACATAACCTGTGTGTTCTATTGCTCTTAGAGAATCCTGGAAAAATGGTCAAATCAGTTGTATTTCACACCTAGTTTACTCTCGTTCAAGCTGACAGAACGGCTACAGTAACTCAGATAACCACTCTGTACAACTGAGGTGAGTGGAAAAGCATCTATGAAGTCACAACACCACTTCACTTCTGTCAGCCCAGAACAGAAAGATGAGGTTGCAGTGGCCACAGGCTCACCAATATGAGAAAAAAATTAAGACTAGGTGGGAAAGAAAATGACCTCTATTCTGACTGGGTGCTCTTTACTGTGCTAGGGCTCCTTATAGCTCCTTATAACTTCAATGTAAGAGAGTGAACCTGCTGGTAAATACAATGGATGTTAAATGAGCTGTTTTTCATGAAAATTAGTTTATCTAACCTTTTTAAAAAAATTTTATATATATGAATTGTTAGTAGTGGGAATAGAATTGTTGCATCGAGGGTATGCACATGACGTTTCTGCCAAAGCACAAAACAGGAAAGAACATAGCGACATGCTAGGTTCGATTGAGCCACTCTACTAAATGTACCTGAAAATAGTTGAGAATACTCATTCACTTGACTTTGTGCTATCAGATATGAGGCTGATTTGAGTCTCAGTTAGCTGGACATTCCTGGCTACACATCTTTGTCCATGGGCTATTGGTTCTCTGGTAATTAGTTTGGACTGCTGTTGAGTCCAGCTGCCTTTAACGTGAGCAGACAATGTTTTATTCCCGCTTTTCTCTAATAAACGCAGACATGTTGCAGAATGTATTGCCACTCAGCCAGACGAAAGGTGGCGTGTCCCAGCGGGGATGTGACGTCAATGCATACTCTCTATTAACCTGTTTCAAAACAAAGAGGAAAACAGAGAGGCTTTTTTGTCAATGAGAAATCACATTCAGGCAAGGACCACAAGCAGCCGCCGATTGTACAGCACTGACTGTGGAATGCTCATTGATTCTGAAACTTGTGCATGCTGATTAAACAGTAAGCTGTTTACGCAGGAGTTGTCGTTTATGCCGGGTTTTCATGGGCTGGTCTAAGAGGCTTAGCAAAGCTTGAGTTTATCTTATAATTACCTGTCAAGCCGAGGTGCAGATGGCGAGTCTAATGAGGTGAAATAATGAGAGCTTATTTGCATTTCAATCCCTAAAATCACGTTACCTCACGCTTGCATTGCTTACTTTCGCTTGCGTCCTCCTGACGGCCCCTGGAGCGCTAAAGCTTTGCCCTACCTGCCTGAAATCTAGCTTTGGTTTTCTGGGTGTGCTATATAAAGTTCCAGGATTCATGGCAGATAGAGGTCAAAAAACAAACAGGAAACAATTAGTCCGCAAGTCAACAATAGTAGCAGCTCAGGCAGCCCATATCCAGTGTATTCATATTTTGCCCCCCACATGGTTCTCTTCCCAGGTTGTTTTTGGGACAGGGGCGGGGAATCAAGGGTCAGCACAGTTTGCTGATTTCCCTGCTCCAAGCCTTAAAGCATCATCGTTTAGCAAGCAAAAGGTAAAGTGACCTGCCGTCATGTGTATTTCACCATATATTACTAACGTAAGCACAGAACTGGGTTATTACTAGCAAATTAATAAGATGTACTTCATTAGACTGTAAAATGAAATGCAAGGACATTTCTTATTTTTCATCTTAGTCATGCTAAGCTTACGAGGAATGTGGCAATGGAAGTCCAGGCAATAGAAGCAAAAACAGGTGCAAGCCATACTATCTGACACTCTATCATTTAAATGCTGAAGAACCCTAACCATGACTAATCTTACTATTTATACCTTTGTAATAACTGTTCTATGATCATAAAAGCTACAATGGTAGTTAGCCTCAATTACGCTATGCTGTTCATTTGTGGTCGTTCTGACACACTGCAGTACAGTGCAGAAAGTGGTGGGGCGATATATTTCTATTGTTTTGCTGCATCATTACAGAAGAACTCACTTATCGCACAGTAGGAGCACAGAAGGATGCTGATGGTGGCATAGAGAGAGGAACCCCTCTAGCATCTGCACATACATGTGTTGAAAATTCTTAATACGGTTCTGAAAAAGTTGCATGAAAAGTGTCAACAGGATCGCATTACCACAACCTCTAGCAGCGGCAGTATTATCATGGCCTTTGACACACTGACATAAGCTGGGGTCAGACGGGGACACTTCTCATGGCCTGCCAGGAGAAGGCAGAAAGCTGGGAGTCGTCTCTCTAGTCTGGGCCTTAATCACAGCGTCCATAGCCGCCCTGACAATGAGCACTGCTCGTTACCACTTTTCACAGCTTGTGTAGCAGCCTGAAATCCAAATGTCACACAGGTTCCAGCAGATCTATTGCAGGTTTTGGTCTGATGAATGCTATAGTGGTCAGAAAGTTGGAGGACACTGAACTTTTCAAAACGCTTCTAATAGAAATGAGCAAACTTTCCTTATCTGTTCAGATCTCGTCGCAAAAACTGCCAAAAAGGAAGGGTTCTGCTCTTCTTGTAGCTCTTTAGTGTTCTGTATTAAACCATGACGTTTATATAGCTATATTAGCTATATTGAGCTATATTGGGTATTGGATTGGAGTCCCATCACTCCAGAGAACACTGTTGAGCTGCTCCACATGCTCTAGCCAACGCATGGCACCGGGAATGGTGACCTTGGGTTCATGTGCAGTTGTTAAAGAGCAGCCCATTGCAATGACTATGCCTTTCTGTAAAAAATTACTCAAGGTTTGTGAGGGCTACTGAACACCTGTATCAGCATTGGGTGAATCTTAAAATAGGAGCACTAATTCCTTGTGTACGCAAGTGCAGTCAGCCAATAATGTCACTCTGATCCAACATCAACTTCGTTCTGCTGATTCTCCAATAAACGCAAACAGCTCTGCGAGGAATAAAATCAAACTCTGATCTCAGAGGAGACGCTGGCAGCGAGCCCCAAAACAGGCAACATTTACCACCAAGAAACACGGAAACAGCTAACCTCCCACAGAGAGCCGAATGCCATTCATTAGCTTCAATGCATTTAATAAAACTGAGTGGCTCTCAGGGCCTAATGAATTACAATGACAAATCTGTGCTTTCAGACAATTACGAGCACCCTTTCCCTCCTTTCTCATGCACTGTACATACAGTAGATACAATACGAGTATCTGCAGCTGTGGAAATCTGCTGAAATATTACAACAAATACAGATTTGCATTAAAAAGTACTGAAGATTTGAACAGACTCCAACAGGCTTGGAGCACCAAAACAAACTGGTTGCAGTTTACAGAAGGGCAGCGGCATTCCATAGGCAATATCAGCCTTTCATGACAACTGACATAAACCTACATTAACATTTACAAAGGCTTCTTTCAACAAGAGTCAGCTGCCACAACACTTAACGGGGTAAAAAGACCTCCGAAGCGGCATATATAACCCCTTGGATAAACTGACGCTGGTTGGAATAAGCCTTTATAAATGTTTATGTAGATTTATGTCAGCTGTCATAAAAAAGCTTATGTGGCCTTTGGCACACTGCCCTTCAGTAAAGCGCTGCAGACAAATTCCAAATACATTTTCAGGTCGATAATAAGAGAACTTGATTCTGAAGAGAAGCTGATTGGATCCTCAGGAGAGATGCAATGGGCAGTGTGTTTTTTGCGCTCCATTTAAATATAAGAGACATACCCCAGAAGTCTTACAGAGAACACATGTAGTCCCAGAGCTATGTGGAAAGCAAAGCAGCGCAGACAAACCCACAGATAGTCAATATCACCCAGAATGAGGTACAAGAACCTAAAACTAAGGATGCACAACATGCAGCATGAATAATAACAACTACATAGGTTAAGTAGAACTTTCTTATTTTACAGTGAAACTACCCTACTCTACCGGCAGCTCCCTCAGTCAATCCCTCTTTCTCTCTTTTCCCCTCTTGTACGCACAATACTTTCTCTACACGCCACAAGTCCTCCCGCATGCACACACAGCCAGCACTACTAGCTTACCAGTTGTCCAGCTCCAGCTCCAGCAGAGACTGGCTCCTGTCTGATGTGCACTGCAAACACCACATGTTGCTTTTTTCAGTTTTTTTATCCTCGCGCACACCAGCATCGCTCTGCCAGGCCAATGCTCCTCATCAAGGAGAAAAAAAAAACAACAACAACAAAAAAAAACACTACCCGTCTTGCTACTGCCGACTGATCCGCCACCAAATCCTTCCTTTCCTCTTCCCTCACTCCCCGGCACTGTAGACGGGGCGAGAGGAGGAGAGAGGGAGAGAGAAGGGGAGGGAATTCCTTCGTCCGGAAAACTAATTACGGAGAGCGAGATGGCGGGAATATAAACGAGTCAGGACCAGGAGGAGGCTTTGGCTTGGAGTGAGAAAGAAAGAAAGAAAGAAACGGGAGAGGAAAAAGGAGGGAGGGAGAGATAGAAAGAGGGCAGAGAGATAAAGAAAAAGCAAGAGAGAGGGAAGAGAAAGCGAGAGAGAGAGAGAGAGAGAGAGAGAGAGAGAGAGAGAGAGAGAGAGAGAGAGAGAGAGAGAGAGAGAGTATGGATGAAAGCTGAGTATGAACAGGCTGTTAGTGGTAGAGTGTGAATATGAAGGCATGTTGGTTAAAAGCAGAGGGAAGCCCCTTTAGAGCAGCAGAGGAAGGGGGGCTAATAATAGCGTGATAGCAGGATGGATAGAGGCTCCTGGAGGAGCTAAGAAGTGGAGGAAACCTCTCTCTGTCCCCTGCCCCCACCCTGCGTATCTTTCTCCATCTCTCTTTTTTACTTACTCTCCCCATCTCTCTCTCTCTGAGTTGAAGGGAGGCTTCAGCTGCTGTTCTTGTAGGCCATGCTAAAGCCTCTACAGTAACATGAACCCTGTGTGTGTGTGTCTGTATGTGCACATAAATGTGTGCATATATACATATATATATGTGTGTGTGTGTGTGTGTGTGTGTCACAGACATTCTCCAGGCAACAGCCAAACATGGCAGTCACCTCCTCTCTCACTTCACAGACAGTTTACACCAGCACTGTAGAACGGCCAAAACTAAGACATGACCCTGAAATCAAACTGAAATGCTCTAGCTGGACGTTCCACCCCTTTCACAAAGCTGCCAAATGCTTGAAAATAGGAAGAAAGACATACTTCTGCAACACCCATGAAACTCTCTTTACACTTCCAGTGCAACTCCAAGCTCTTTTCAAGAGCAGGGCTGAACACAGTTGTAAAAAAAGGGCTAAAGCACACCCAGCTGTATTTAGAACTAAGGCTTTGAATAACATCTCTATAATCAGCCGTGTTTCTCCCTCCCATTTCCTCACATACGGCCTGCTGTTACGCATTTCCCCCGGTGACATCATTAGCTAAACAGTGGTCGTGGCTTGAGGAGAGAACAGATGCTATCAGGCCGAACAGAGTGTACAGTTTTTTTTTGGAGGGGGGGTGAAATCATGCTGTGACCTCCGAAGGACAGCTTGGGCACCAGAATGGAAGGACCCATGAGAAGTTATCTGATGAGACACTATGAGTTTTACTGTTACTTTTTAGACAAGAAAACAAGAACTAAGATTCTGCAGCAGTTAAAAACATACAGCAGTTATTATTGCAAATGCTTTGGTTGTATTTAGCTTCAGAACTCAACTTTAAAGGTCCCTGAAGTGCAGCCATACAACAAGTCACAACGATACACATCCCAATCTAGCCACCCACCAGCTAGGTCCACAGGGCTACCAGCACTGGGAGAGTGACGGCTAGCAAAACAGAGATGTTCTAAATAAATGGAAGTTCATAATGCAATAACGCATAATGCAAATTCATAATGCTCAACATGGCGTCTGTTTACGGATTTTGTCCTGCCTTTAAACAAAAAGGGCCAATCAGCTTGCTGGTTGCGCCGTGAAAGTAGGACTCCAGTAGTGCTGTAGCAGCATATCAAACAGCTCAACATATCTGGAAGACAATGCTAACCAGCACCATCCTGCTTATAGTATATAACTCCCAGCTATGGCAGACTGTGGCTTCACCAGGGATCAAACCTGTAATCTCCTGAGGATGGGACCAATGCTTAGACCAATGTACTACTAGGTCGTACAGCTGACTATTTAAACCCATCTGACACAAGAGGCTGCTGAAGGAAGCTCACCTACCAGAACACCTCAACTAAAGTAACTGCATTTGCATTCTAGAACAGCTGGATCTTCAACAGTGGACTGGTTGAGCATTACAGGCAAGGGATGAAGTTGGTAATGAAACAAAGTTATGCTAGTAAACCTCAAACTGTTTCCTACATTACATGTGCCTCGGACAAACGACTGTCAAGTCAAGTATGCTGAAGAAAAAGACAACCGAGCAATTGGCAAAGTCAAAGAATTTTTGGCGTCACTATCAAAGTATTTTTAATGGTACAAAGGGCCCCATGTCTTTTCCAATCTGTTGTGAAATGTGCAAGAACAGCTGGGCTTTTGCTGGTTGTTCCTTCAATGTAGTGTTTTTCAGCTAGACAGCTTTCTGCGGACTATATGGTGCTATTTCAAACTGCCAAAAAGAGAAAACTCATTTGTGAAAACATCTTGAAAAGCTAGACGTTCTCAGACTTGTCATGAGCAGCGCTACTCTCTTATCATGGCGGCCATGTCCCCGAGTGGCTTGGCTTCGTGTTATGCGGAGAGGTGATGGTGTTCTGTAATTAGAGCGAGAGCTTTGACTTGCTCCCCTGAGAGGGGTCTCTCATTTCCTCCTTTCCTCTGGGGCTTGTGCTCTCTGAAGATAGATGAGGAAGGCCCAGGGAAATAAGAGACAGGACAAGCGACCCAAACAACTGTGCGTTCGGGGCAGCCGGTAGAAGTTAGGCCTTCCCAATATGGACAAAAGCACTGCACTGCGTTTGCAATAGACCTTGCTACAGATATGAACAGCTCAGTGATACACGGGCATAGTTTACACTGGAGATTTAGCTCAATCACCTGTACTTCAGGTCTACTCTTAATGGCCAGCTGTCAATTTTAATTACGCTACACCCATTTTCAGAGTTATTCTCCACTACGTTCTATGTTTACATTAGCCTTGGGCCAAACTGCCACAACCAACAGAATAAATGAAATTTACCACAAGAAATTAAATTAAATTAATTTTTACACTTTTAAAAAATCATAAATGTAACACTGCACAGTCACCTTCCATGTCACCAACTTAAAATCTGGAAAAAAGAATGATCAATTGGATATTAAATCAATGACCAACCCCCTCATTAAACATTGCTATGGCTTAAAAAACAAACAAACAAACAGGTCTTTTAAAAAGCGGGGCAACTTGGTACCTTTTTGAGCCACCTGACAGAGTTAATTACCAAAGTCCTTAATTCTACCCACAGCTAAAAGGCTTGTGAAGCAATAAAGCCTCTCCAGCAGCAGTTCAGGGTTGATAATCTCATAGTTAGCTGACCACTTGGGCAATGCTGAAATAGCCTGCAGTTGTAGAGGTAGGAAGCTAATTACAGCACTTTTTGTGTGAAAGTGTGAATTGGTGTCCCAAAAGCAGGCAGAGTTCATTTTTACCTCAGTTTTAGAACTTACAATATTTTTGTTACTGTGCCTTTAAAACCATCTATTTACTCGTCCCTCTAACTGCTGATCTGCTGCCCTGAACTGTGCCTTGTCCAAAAACGCAGGAATACTAATTACTAATACTAACTAGTTTGAGTATAAAGTATTTAGTACAGATACAAGCAACGACAGCAGGAGATAAAATACTGGTGTGCAGTATGTTATTGGGACGTAGCCTTAAACTTATTTGGGAGAAAAAACAAAAACACAACAAAACCTTGAAGACCTCTTAAACTTCAGCCTGAATGGATGGGGCTAAACTGCTGCAGGCTGAAGCTTACTGTCCATGTATGGACTGTATGGTGAATGGTACACTAATTCCAGAAAAAGAGAGGAAATGTGCTTTTCCATGACATGGGAAACACTGAGGTGTTTATGAGCAGATGACCGCAAGACACGGACAAAATACCCCACGAAAAAATGACTCACTAAATTGTAAATAATATTACGTGGGGAAAATGAGTGAATCGCTGTGAGTCAAAAATACTCTTTAGGCTGTTTTCTAAGAACATGCACTTAGACTTAATGTGACGAGCTTTGCAGGTTAATCTTAAGGGTGTGTTGAACTCATTTACGTGAAACTTGTGATTATGAAGGCGAGTCGTGCCTGCGTGTATTCCTGACAGGCAAAAGGCTCCAATCCTGATTGAAAAGCAGGCTTTCTCTGAGGCCTCTTGACACCTATGGCACTTTCATCTGTTCCTCAGTAAAGGGCAATGCAGGGTGCTAGGCTCCTACTGCCTTCTTGCATCGACTTCATTTCTCCCAGGATAGTTCTGGTCTCATGTCACCATGTCATTGGTATTCTCAACAATATGCAAGTATGTCTCCATTCAAATCTTTCAAAATTCCAGTGCTCAACAACTGTGTTTACCAAGGACTGCCATCTCTAACTTGTTTTGGTTACCATGGTTACAGGATGCAAGGACACTACCATTCATAACATCCAATGGTATGGGCCTCATTTAAGGTATGCTGTTCTTGACAAAAGCCCTAATAAAACATGTACCTCAGTTTCATGATGTGTTTTTGAATGATGGATGCCACTGTCCTTGTAAATTCAACAAATCCCATATAAGAGAACACTGGCGAGTGTCAGAAGTGTCAAACACTTTGTAAAACTGTGGGTTCTTTGTAAGAACTGTTGATGAACGAGGACCAATGATTTCAATACAATGAACTGTGGTTGATATTTGGTTGCAGGTGATGGTGTTGTAGGGGGGTGCACATGCGCTAAACAGATTGCTTCAGTTTGAGAATTTACAAATCTGGTCACCCTATCTCCAGCCCCAAGGCACCCCCCCCCAACACCTGTTTCTGGGGCTCTAAAAGCCACCTCTCACTTTCAATCCCACTATCCCCAGCAGCTGCCACTTATCAAGTCACCCCAGTGCTGCAGTGACAGGGCCGTCTGGGCTGAGAGACATCAGGCAGCCTCCTGTGAACCTCAGGGAGGCGCCGGTGCCAAAATGTCTGCTGTGTCATTCCTGTCCCAAACTCACCTTTTTCTGCCCTCTAAAACAGGACTGCCATGTTTAGAACTAGTCGAGGAAGTTTGATTATGGGGGGAACCCGTTGTTGCTTAGAAACAAGAACACTCTGAAAATGCTGTACAGTGTTCGTATGATGCATGGACTCATTCTGGCAGACTGCTATACACTACAGGAAGTGTAGGGGGCGTGCCATTCCATTAGGCTTGTTACACAGATGGACTGCCAGGGTGTTTTCCCACCATATTGGTCAAAGAACCATTTTTGGGCTACTTTCTAAATGTATGTGGGGCCCAGAAAAAGGTTTGATACTTTCACTGCAGACAGCCAAATGATAGCTAATGAATATGCCTTCTATAATGTATTTTATATTGAACGCACACTGATCCTGATATTAATTAGCTGGCATCCTCTGCCAAGACATAATAAGCTACAGTTGTAAAAGGGCAGAAAAAACCTGATTATGCTAAACTTCATTTAGGGCATATGTGCATGGAATAACACAAAAACACACGTCTGTAAGCAGACACAGGCAACTATCAAGACATAAGTTTGCACATGGGTGATCAGAGTATTCATGAGTAATAAGAGTTATTGGAAGATTTTCAGATGCGATTTAGCGTATATAATATTACTGCTACTGCTATTAACTCATATTTAGAAGGACACGGCCTCATTTGTTTACATTTGGACATCGTTTTTATTTAGTTTTAGCTTTTAGTGCGTAGGTTTAAAGCAAACTTTGTTGTTGAGGCTTTTTGATGAACCTGGCAACCCTGGCAGCACAGATTGAATGACAGAATGATGGTTGCAGCAAAACAAGAGGAAACCACAATAACGATAATGTTTCAGTTGAGAAGATTTATCTGATTCATCCACCTGATTGATCAATGAATTATAGAAATAGTTATTATCTGCAGCCCTCCTTTAACTCGGCACATTCAGGACACACTGTCTCCAAACATACATAACTTCCAACACCATTAACAAACCCCACCTCAAATGAGCTTTCCGGAACTGTCGGTCTGTACTGTCTGTCATATATCCTTGTGAAATCTGAGGGCAGCTCTACATTACATCTGCAGAGTCATCTGCACTGCCTGTCCATTAGGTCAGTGCATGCAGAGCAAAGTTTGGCTTTGCTTTGTCATTGCTTAGTAGACAATCAGGGGAGAATAGACACCAGACATCATCAGATCCAATCAGATCAGGGATTTAGCATTAGTGACCCTCCCAGACACTGAGGCAGCACATTGCAGATCACAAGCAGGGCTGTGTATTAGGAAGAATCGTGGTGATACAGAGCGTATTATGACACAGGGGTTATGATACAATATACTGCCATAGCAAGGCGATACACTGCATTTTTTTTATCAAATGTTTAGAAAAAACATTCAAATACAATCAAATCCTTTTTTTCCAAAATTTTTGTAGAATGCCTTCCCTGGACAGTAGAGACAGTTACTCCAATAGAAGCAGGATATACGTTTTTATTAATTTATTTTTTTAACATCCTTGATTTCAGAAGAAAACTTTTGTCCATATAGTGGCAGTCCAGGTTCAGTTCAGCCTGCTTCCTCACCTAGATGCATTTGGATGGAGACTCACTTTTCCCAAGCCAGAAAAAAAGTAAATCTGTGGCAAAGATTTGTCTGTGTTTGTGGCAAAGTGTGAAAGAAGTCACAGAGGGAAGCTCTTGCATGAATGTGCTGTTAAAATAGTCAGACGATGACAAGGTCACTGTGCTTGGCCTCCAGATGCATCGAATGCTTCCGTAATAGGTTGATGATCTCAGACTCCATCCTCTGACCAAAATGCCAACTCAACAAGGTTGCTTCTTTGAAGTCGAATCAGCTATTCTATGTTGAAAGGAGCTGAACGAAGACACTGGCGTCTGCAGTCGTCACCCACGCTATAATCTGAATGGCTGCAGAACAATAACAGCAATTACAAATAGCGCAAAATGATTGTAATTGCCATCCTTAGGCACTCAGAGTGGGTTTACAATGAACCTCACCCCTCGTGTGTGCGTGTGTGTGTGTGTAATTACACAGGCTCCTAACCCGCTGGTTAACCTCTACTGCTACGGTACACACTCTCCAAACATGTTGGCGTGTTTTTCTGCAGGGCCTGCTGCACACAATTTACCTGCCTTCTGCAACGGCCTTTAAACTGCTCCCTGCTTTTCCCAGTTTGATGCCCAAGACGGATTTAACAGGCAGCGCTGGAACAGCAAATTTACTGTGGCACTGCTTCAAATACCGGTCGTTCTCAAACATCCATAAACAACACATAAAAGAACGCACTGTTAGTTGTTAGTTCAATGAAGTCATAAATAGTTCTCATCACGCAACATCCCTTCCCAAAAACCGGTGGTCATATGCAGGCCTGATCCTGCGCTACGTGGCTGAGGCGCTAGCTCTGCTACAAAGCCTTCAACACCATAAAGCTATTTTCGTGTAGCTCTTGACTGAAAGTCACGTCCTGTAGGAAGAGCCTGGGCAAGAATTTGATTAATTCTTGTGGAGGGAGAGCACTGTTGACTTGCTGCCGTGTCCCCTGGCTTGGTTCCTGGCTTACCAACCCGACCCACCCCACACGCTCAATGCTAGCCACGAGGATAAGCAGAGTGGACGAGCTTAAAGCTTGCACTTGGCTTCAAACCAACAGGCCTAATCCCTGAGCTGCAGGCTCCTGACCACGTGTGCCAAGCAGGGCAGGGGATTAAACCCGCTAACCACTGCAGGCCAGCACACTCAGATCAAGCTCTCACTCCGGTTTCAAATACCAGAATTACCCAGAGTGCAGATAAAGATCTGCATAGCGGAAGGAGTTCATTTTTGTGAGGGTCAGTCATGGTGGACGGCTTTTAGAGATGCTTATCTTATCTTATCTAAACCATGCTGCCAGTAGACTACATATTAGCTAGTTTATTAGAGACACACATACTGTATGGTCCGTTTTGGACCCCAGGACCACTGTTTGGCTTTAGATGTTCAGTTGGTGGACAATTCTCAAAGCAGTGGAGGAAATGAGGTGTTAAAAACTACAACCAGTGCAGCATTCACTAACAGTTCACTTCCTTGTCCAGAGTCATTGTTGTATTGTATACAGTAGAGGTGGTTCTTCTCTTTAGAGGGACTTGGTGAAAGGGCAAATTGTGCAGTGCAACAAGTAAGCTAGAGTTAGTAACTGTAAACCTGCAAAAAAAAAAACAAAACACTTATTTGTGGATATAACTAATAAAATGGCCAATAACCGAAAGAACAATGTAGTTGTACCTAATTAACTCACTGAAACCCTATTCAGACCAATTCAGCAAACAAATCCTGTCTTTTTTGGGTTTTGAGTGGCTCAGCAGCATAAATGCGCCACCACTATGGCCCGAGTCTCAATCCCGAGCCTGAATCCTGAGCCATGCCACTTTGCCATCAGCGACCAAGGTCAGGGAGAGCACAATTGGATGTGCTCTCTCCAGGTGGGTATATTGTGGTCTCTTCTCTTATCACTCTTAAAGCAATGTTGGCTGGCACAGGCATCTATTAGCTGGTGAGATGGAGTTGAGGCATGTCCTTATCCTTCTACTGTCGGAATCATTGTTTTATGTTGTAAAAGACTTTGACTTGACTATCCCTGTACTCTGTAAACATGTCAGAGAAGCGTCCAGTGATTTGCAGCTCATCTCCCCTGAGCTCAGGCCGGTAACTCCGAGCCTGTGCTTTCTGACTGATGCTGGGCATTGACCATCAGCCTAAACACACCGCAGGGGCTCATCAGCCACCGATGGGCAAACACAGCAATCTGGAAACACTTGAAGAGGAAGTTCAGAGACCGAGTAGACCAGCAATTACTGCAGTCCTGCTTTAAACAAAGCCTAGAGTCAGACCAGGTGTACTGGGGCAAGAACACCACCAGAATATACAGGACAGGAGTTTACTCCAGGATCAGGACCATTTAAAGCATGCCATGTTTTACTGCAATTCAAACTGACAATCATATCAAGTCCCACTGGTTCTTTACCATCACTGGCAATTTTCTTGATTCAGAAAATCCTTTAGCTAAAATGCCTAGCTTCACCACAACAGTCAAGATGTTTTGACTGACAGCAGAAGAAAGATGTTCTAATCACTATTCCTGTTTGTTTCTGCCATCTCTCAGCAGCAGACTGGAGCTGCATCTGCTGTACCTCATTACTGAGAAAGACAGGAAGTCTGGCAACTTCTCCTGTGGGCCTCAAAGCTTTCTCCACATAATACTCAGCAATTTCAACTGGCCAGAGAGTGTCATGACTCAGGCTAAACCTCAGATTTCAAGCTTTTTGCATTGTTATGTACATTTAAGACTCTATGAGGAAGCAGAACGTCTCCAATCAAAGGAAACAGAAGGCAATAACATGCAGATAGGCTGAGCTGTTGCCTCATCTTGGTCTGCAATGTCTTCTGACTCATTGTTATTTGGTAAGGACATGAGAGGAAATTAAGCCTTTCTACATCTCCTTTATCTGTTGCCCACAGGTTCAGCCTGAAACAAATCAGGCTGTTTGACAGGTCCAGCACGAACAAGCTAACACCAGTGAACGTGCTCAGACGTTTTGCAGGCTCCAGACAGTCCCTCCTGCCCAAAATGCCACGGAGATTCAGTCTAAATAAACAGAAAGACGTGGACGTGTCTCAGTTATCTCCCTGCCTGTTTCCTCTCCCACAGAAGGGACAGAAGAGTGCCATCTGGAGGCTAGATATCAGCCCTACAGGTCTCTACCTCTCCATCTCTCTCTTTCTGCTCTCTGTAAGTCTAGATGGATTTCTGTAGACTGGAAGGGCCTGGAGACTGGCAGGCATCCCGCAAGAGGCTGGGACGGCACCCAGCTGCCGGATATATGAGCCGCAGTCAGCCATTATTTTAGCAAGACAGGAAGAAAGAAGACGACGAAGTAAATATACACAGATCAGCCATAACATTAAAACCACCGACAGGTAAACTGTATGACACTGATTATCTCGTTACAATGGCATCTGCAACAGGGTAGGAAGGGAAGGACCGTTCTTGAAGCTGAGGTGTTGGCAAATAGACAAGGATCTGAGTTACTTTAACAAGGGCAAAATTAGAAGGCAAGCTGGTGGAGGCAGTGTAATGCTCTGGGAAGGTATTGCAGGAAATGGTTACAAATCTGCTGTGAAACACTCTTTTACAATGATTTCTCAAAACGTCTATTTTACAATGCAGAGGTACCTGTAGGGCGTTCTAGAGTCTTCAAAGAAAACTGTAATGCACAAAAATCTGATCAATAACATGATTCAATGTTCAATTCTTTGTGTATGTATGCGTACGTGTATATATATATATATATATATATATATATATATATATATATATATATATATATATATATATAACCATTTACACAACCAACTCATTTGTACTCTCCCTTATTACATGTAATTCACCCAACATAGGCACAAAATCAGCCACCACCTTTTTACAAAATGCTGCCGGCAACCATTGTACTCAGAGGAAGGCGCAGTGTGCGCAGCTTTCAGGTATTGGCTAGCAGACGTCCATGCTGGCCAGTATTACACTGAAGTGATGTGGGGTTAAAGAGAGAGAGCCATTTATCCACCTGGAAGGCGCAAGGCCAATTGTGCTCTCTCAGGTGCCGGCTGCAGATGGAAAATTCATAAAGGTCTTCATGCACAACAGTTTGGTTTGTTTTAATTGTTGTTCACATTCCCAAACAATGAAATGTTTTCTTTAACACATTTTAAAAATGTTTCTTTGAACATAAAAAAAAAACATGCACATAAATGACCTGATAAAGAACTTTATGATAGAACGTTAGAGCTCCATCTTCTCTCAATAAGAGTCAGTTCTGGGGCAGAGGTTGAAGTGATAAAAGTCTGAATCTTGCTCCTTAAGACTTCAAGGTTGTTTTATTCACCAAGGCCAAAAGGGATCAAAATATCTCCTTTCACACAGAAGGAAATACAGCCTGCCCTGCTGAATTGTCCTCCTCACAGCAGCCAGACAGGTCACTGCCAGGGAGCTAGTTTCAACAAAATAGGGGAGTAGGTCTAAAGCCTGTGCTAAATAGATTCAGACAGAAAGGTAGCCAGCCAACAGCAAAATTCACAATGCTATCTGGGTTTAATTTGACACAACAGTGCAACTCGAGGCTTAAGTGAACAGTATAAAGGCAGCATTGCCAAAGAAGCTCTGTGTCCGGGGGACAGAGAAGAGAGAGGGGAGCCTAAATCTATAACCCTACATTGGATGTGCCTTTACTTCTATCAAAGTACCAAACATCTTCGATCAACCTTCAACAAACTGAACATTTACAACAATTGTTTTAACCAGCAATAAGACGCAGAAAGATGAGCAATAAAAAAAAAGTTGAACCTACCTCTCTCAAGCTGTCAAAGCCCTTTAAACTCCAGAGCTTTTCCCAAAGCCTGGTTCAGTCTGCACTTCATGAGACATTAAAGCCCCTGTAAACTCATGGCCAGCTCCACATGAGAGTACAGGTTTCTCTGTGACCACTGCCTTGCCCCTGCACCTCCTCTACTCCACACTTTTGCCCCGTGGCATGAGTGGACACACTGAAACTATTGTGCCGTCTTAGCTCAGAGCGCTGTTTGCCTTGGCAGGTGGTATAAAGGCTACCTTTCTGCTGCCTGACCTGCGGCAGAGTTTCCAGCACTGCTCAGAACAGAGAGTGCAATGACAGCCCGTTTGCAGAAGTGTGTGTCAGTGTTTGTGTGTGTGTGCGCATGTGTTACATTACAGGATGGGAGTGGTGGCTATAACAGCTGACTCCTTTCTGCAACTTTAGGCTAATTGTCCGATAAGTCAGATAAATTCCAAAATGATATTTTGGTTTCGTAATGATGTGCGGACAGCATCCCCCCAGGATTAGCACGATTATGTCTGACATGATGCAACTGGAATGATCAGAACATTCCTGTCTGAAGGGACTAAAGCAATAGTGAGGCAAAAGACAGCAGAATGAATATATATGTAAAAAGATCTAGGCATTAAAACTACACTAATAAGCATTGTTTATTTATCAGTCCTGCTGTAAGGCACAACACTATGTAGCATTTTTACGTTAATCCTCCTAACCCTATATGTAGGCCCACACCTCGGGTTCTTCCTTCTCCAACTACTTTAATGTCAATTTTCATCAGTTTTGAAGCCCCTAAAATAGACCTCTGTGGGACTCCACCAAATATGTGAAACTATTATCAATAACCATGGTTGGTGTTAGGGATAATGAATGAACCTAGGGTTTAAGAGGCCTCTGTTGATGCTACTCTGGGCTCTGAACACTGCTAACTGCACTATGAAACTTTGGCAAAGTGGGCAGGACAACACTAACTGTGTAACTCGAGTCATATTCATGTACAATCCTGTAACAGTACTCAGTACTCTACCGCCTCTGTCTACACACTTCTTTCACTTCAGATGTCAGTCCTGTATCTGTCAGCTTGTTCAGAAATACATGTGTAAAGCTTGTCCTTTATTGGTGGCTCAAAGCACAAATTACACTTCCCGGCCAGGAGCGGGTCCAGGAGCTAGAAATACCAATTCCCACATAATCCGTGTCTAAGGCTGTGCCTTGTTCACTTTATAGTGCACTATTTTGGGGTTCCGTGGAATATCCATAATTCGTTGAGGAAGGCTGATGTTCCGATTGTTTATGCGACACACAATCTGCTGTCACAGCAATGAGCTCACAGACCTAACAGCGTGTAGGAAATCATTCACTACCTTGTGGAATTCTGTCCCTATACTGCCCTACATAGTGATAGGGATTTTTGCATGTAGGGAAGATGTGAATAGGGCAGATTAGAACACAGCCATAATGTTGTTTTAACTGAAATCAGGTGAGCCGCTGGTGGAACTGAACAAATCCATACAGTGTCTGGAGTTCACAGAGGTGCCTGCAACCAAACCTGTGCTCTTCGGACCAGCATATCCAGAACTTCACTGAACTATTGACCCCTATAAGTGTATGTCTGCATTTATTCCAAAGTTAGAAAGTCTTGCCTTGCTGAAAAACAACAGCTTAAGCCAGCATTCAAAGCTGGTATATGTTGGTCTAGTGCTGGCTTAACTGGTCAGCCAGCAGAGTCATGCTGGTTGACCAACATACCAGCATTCACAACGCAACATATAATGTTTGTTTTTTTTGCTGGTGACCAACTGCGCTGGTCTGAGGTGGTTTTAGCAGGATATTACAGGCAAACAACTGTTATGGCTTCCTACACCTTTTCCACAGCACTGTGTAGTATTTCTGTCCTAAGAAATCATCATCCAAATTGGCAACTTTTGTATAACATGCACGGGCCTAGTATTTTACTTTGTGGAATTTGTAAGAGTTTATGTACCATAACAGTGGTAATGCATGTTTGCACAACCATTTTCCAACCATTTTCTATTTTCTTTATCCCTTACTATTAACAGGCTGTTCTAGATACTGTAGCTTTAAGGCTGGTATATGTAAATGACCCCTGTTCTGACCGGCTGCTTTGTATTGCGCCACAAAAAAAAAAAAAAGCAGTCCAAAAGTGCTTTATAACTGATAGAAATGAGCAGATAGATTCTGTGCATGGACTGGGGGGTGAATGGATTCTGAAACTAACAGTGTTTAGTGAAGAACATCAGTTTTCATGATCTAGGCCCTTTAATATTTGTCAACAAAAACAAACATGTTTACTGTAGACAATTATCATTCAGCATATACTGTAGACGTTTGATCAAGCAAACAGATTACTGTGCTTCCTCACAAAGAGGCACTTCATTACACACCAGGTAGACGAGGAAAAGCCTAGATATCGATTTATGACCCACCATTACAATGTGGAATTGCTTGATAATTGATGAGGCATCACTTTTACTTTTTAAAGGCAAGTTATCAGAACTTATCCGAACCTCCCCCTGCCTAAGGGACTGGAACCACTCTCGTTAATCTACATTCACGCAGACCAGACGATACAGTTTTTCATAATAATGAGTCTAAACTAAAGAGTTATATGGCCGTTCGCTCTGGAACCATTCAGGGCCTCACAATGGGCGGCAGATCAAAAGCAAATTTCACTCACATGTGTGGCGCTTTTCTGACAGAGACCTTTGTCTCTGTTCCGAGGCACGTGTCAAAGTCATTTTCTCCGAAATATGAGGAGACTCTGAAGTATTTTCAGCTGGAGCGCTCGCCAGGCCCCACATTCCCGGAGTGGAATGAGTGGAAGAGCTGAAATTCGGATTCACTCAGATAACCTTTCTGCACGTTACATTTCCTTACCCGCATAAGCAAACAACAGGTGAGAGACCTTGCATGACGGCGCACGTGAGGAATTTGTGCGTTGCATCACGGCAGGTGTCAAAGCAGGGCAGATGTCATCAGTTCTGCAGAGGAAGTTTGTAAGTGTACAGAGCTAGGCAGAGTAGACCTATACTCAAGTAAAAATCCAAAACCCCTCCAGTAGGGGGGCTAAAACAAAAAGCTAAAGCTCTGGAGTTTCACTTTTGAAAACTAACCTTTTCGGGAAGAGGTTTGCCTTAAGATTAGAAAAAGCAGTCCAACTATCTTTGGCTACGGTTGCTATGCTAGCTTTTTTCTTTCGCTTTTCTTCTATGTAGTGCCTCACAGTGGAGTTACAGGCGTAGATCTTGCTTTAGATTTGGTGCTAAAACCAGGTTGGCTAAAAAGAGAAGAACATTGTCTACCCGAAAACCGAACAGGCGGATGAAAGTGTACAGTTGACCAAAATCGACATCCAAATTAACTGACCACTAATTTAATAGTCGGTTACTTGGTGACGTGATCGTGCTCTTCTCACGCCAACTAGATACAGCTTGAGACGCATGTGAACCGCAGATTACTTTTAACCACCAGTGTTGAAGACGCAGTCACTAATACAAACAAACAAAGAGTGTAAAATAACAAACGGTGCAGTAACACAAAATACTTTCAATCTGAAAGCCATTTGTCTCCTTTTTTCTTTTTTTGGTAATCCGCAAAAGGATAGGAACAATTATTCATGCCCCCACCCACTTTTGTTACGTTATTGCTGCTACCTTGCACAGATTTGAACTACATTTAAAAGCTGATAGCTAAGAGTTGTTTGGTTATTGAGCGATTCATAATCTGAATAGTCGATTATTTTACTAGCAAAACAGTTTTGTCCCAGCCCTAGTGTACAGAGCTAGGGTAGTAAGCTGAATATGGCCGCTCAAACTCCAAAAAACATACTAGTAGGGATAAATCCAAAGCAAAATGCTAGTAAAAGTAAAAGAATAAGACCTGAACCAACAGAATGAACAGAAGTAAACTCAAACAGTAACAATAAAAATAACTGAACAAAAATCATCTCAGTTAATAACTGAAAAAAAAGACTAAATACTAGCTACCCCCACCACTACACAAAAGATCCTGTTCCCAGTAAAGCATGCGTGTTCCAAGCAGCCAATTTATTCTTCAATAAACTAGTTAGCAACAGTTTTGTAGCAAGACAAACCGTGTTCACTCACACACAAGGGCACAAGGGCTGACCACTAGGCCTTACACATTACGCTCGCCAGGCAAAAGGAATTGAAATTTCTAGGGCAGCACAATGCAAAGTAATGGCAATTTGTGACCCAACATTCAGTTCATGAATATCAATAGAGCTTCATCCGAGATTGTCCTGCCTTCCCACTGCTGTTTCAGTGCTGCTGTGCACGGAACTGGAATATAATTGAAATCCAATGTCAAACATGACATTAGCATGTTAGTACGAGGACATTCACCAGCGGAATGGAGCGATAATAAATGAGGAGACGTTCGAGCTCTGAAACGCTCAAATCTGTTCATGGAGAAAAAAAAAACGTGTCCGGACCTGCTGGAACCAAACGGACTGATGCTCATACGATTTTAAATCAAAAGCAAGATGATTTTCCTGCTCATGAGAATAAAAAATCATCCTTCCAAAGCCTGAGGCAGTACTGGCAGAATGCTTGACGCTCATCTCACATACATCTGAATGCATCCTCGTAAAACGTAATGGCTCGATATAAACCGAACCCCTCGAAAGGCGAGGCTCAGCAAGGCGCAATGAAAGCAGTTAACAAGCGGCAATAAAGAGAACATGTTTGTGTCGTAAATTTCACAACAATTTGTTTCTGCAAACCTGCCGCAGCGCTCTCCGACTCTACTGGTATTTACACTAATCAAGCAGCACATGTGGAAGTGGGAGGCCATGTCGACGCTAACCTTTGCAAGGTGAGGTGGTGTGTTTTGCGCATACCAACACCTAAACACACACGCACTCTCATCATACCGTGCTGTTTTCTCCGTCCGTAAGCCTAGCTTCCCCTTCGTAAATCCCATACAGGCCTTAGGCATTGCAGAACTCATTGCATAACTGACCACAGGCTAGTCTAGTCAGGTAGCATCAAGATTAGAGCAACATCTACAACACAGGGTGATTAGAAGGTGCACGGTCAGTGGCTTTGGCATGGTTCCTTGAATAAGACTGTACAATAAGCTAAAGTGTCTTGGTTCAGATAATCTGTCTAAGTGGGTGCATGAGGTCAATGCTGTGTTCAGGCCTCTACACCACTCCAGTTGTAAGTGAATTAAAGAAAGAAAGAAATTCATTAAATAAGGGGACTGTACAGTGTCCTGGACATTACAGTGATCCCCTACAATCTTGATCACATGACTGCGCTTCCTTTCTTCAATCGTTATTTTTCGTATCTAACTATCGTCATCCAGTTGCTATGCTAGCTTTTCTTAAATGACTTTTCTCTTTTATAAATGAACTTTTTTTCACAGTGCAGTTACAGGGGGACAGGAGGCCACTGTGCTTTGCCTGGTGCTAGCACTATAGCAGCCACTAGACTTTAAAAATTCTTTAAGGCTAAAATCAAGATGAATTTAGCTTAGTTTAAAACCAACAATAACGAATACAAAAAAACAGCTGCTGCAGATCCAGAGCGCCTTAGCAAGTTATTCGCTTCTACATTTTGTGCGGAATAGCACTTTCACCAAGAGAGATGCTTTTAGGCAGAAACCTACCAAACAGACAAGAGACTGTTGGCGGTTTGTAAACCGTGCTAAAAATAAGCACGCCAAGTGTGTCAGGAGCGTTAGGTGGACAAATCATGCTAGCCCACTTCCTCTTTCAAAGCTCAGTGACAGTGAGAAGTTGCTGTGGGCTTTTTGCGAGAGTATTAATGTGTTGTTGCTGGTGGGGGTGAAGCCATTAGTCCACCACTAACACATCCCTACAGGGGATAAAACCTCAGGCTTTAGCTTTGAACTTTTTCCTCCACCAAAGTGAACAAAGGTCACAGCGTAAACTTTTGCCACTGGATTAAAAGAAGTGTAGCTCATGTTGACTTTTCCTGTGTACCATGTTGTGTCTATATGTTTTATGCAATTGAAATCTTTATACACATACACACACACACACACACAACTTTGTGTACAACAAAATCTACAACACCGGGTGATTAGAAGGCGCACGGTCAGCGGTTTTGGCATGGTACCTTGAATAAGCTTGGTTCAAATAATCTGTCTAAGTGTGTGCATGAGGTCAATGCTGTGTTCACATACACACACACACACACACACACACACATCTGACACAAACATCATAAATGGATCTCGGGGGGGAAAAAAACATGACAAATTTAGAAGATGAGCCATTTAAGCACATTGATATAGTTTTATCATAAATAAATAAATAAATAAATGGAAATTTGCTTCAGCCTTCAGTGTGCTTTCCAAACCCGGACCAACGGAAACGTGGTAAAGGGTTTTCAGTTCAAACAGGCCACTCACACTAGCAGTGGCCTGTCCTGCTGAAAGAAAGGAACGGAATGGTTTCCAAGGAAGTTTACTCCCCCGCCCACCTGGTATGACATGTTTCGTGATGAGGAGCATTAATACACTTTCCCAGAAAAGGGTTTATGCAATGCTGCACGCTCCAAAAAAAAAAAAAAGCCTTGATCACTGAGAACACCCTGTGATACAGTTTAGTGGGAACTCAAGCATAAAGAACAAGTTAATTACAGGCTGTGTGGCGAGTGTGTTAATATTTTGATTAGCTGGGTTAGCGTGCTGTACTAAAGGCTGATACCAACATCTGTACATGGTCATTACTTCTGTGGAGACAAATAGGAATGCGCATGATAATCTTGATGTGTGTGTATCCAGGAGAATGAAATGAGAAGGCTTTTGGACAATGTCTTATCTTACCGTTCTCTACTGTAATTAGAGAACCAGTCGGTGATGCGCGCGTTAGTGTCTGATGAAATTAATATGGAAAAATACTGATTTAATATCCTGAATATACAGCAAAAACCTTACCTAACAATATCAAACAACCTACTCGATTAACACACTTATGCAAAAAGTAAGGTATTTAGTTTTTGACATCATTTGAATCTTGTACTTTGCATTGTGTCACAGTGAATGCAGAATAAAAATGCCCTACATTACTTCTTTTTTCCTGTAAAGTTGACATTTTTGCAGATACAAGGTTTTCCCCCCGACAGTGACAATATCATTAGGATTTTCAACACTGTATTTCATGCACATATTGTAAAGCCATAAAATCTCCAATAAATACCCAAACAATTTCAGTACTGGCACCTCGTATGGGCACTGTTCGATTAGCAATGCGTATGCCAGAGAATCTCTTCCAAGTCCTGAAGGATGACAGATGAACAGAAAACTGGACATATTACTGGACACGTGAGCGCAATGTCCACAGGCCCCGGAGATCTAGGGAGACGATCAGGCCTGGTCACTGTTTGTAGACTGACATTTGAAGGGTGCTTGCTGAAGGTCATCCATCTCATTCTGTAACCCTCTCCGCCATGCCGCACGCTGGAGCGCTGTCAGGTTGTCACTGCGGATCAGCCGGATGTGGCTGGAAGTGTTTAGGAAATCCGGGCTGACTCAGACTCCGTTGCAGTTGGTCATTTCTGGGTTATTTTTCTATGTGAGCTAGCCTGTGTCTGTGCGTATATGGTGTTTAAATACAACTACCGGCCACTTTCCTGGGAGCATCCCTCTGGTGTACGCAGAACTTCTTCTGATGCCAAGGTAAGCCTCTTGTCTGGATGTTTTTGGATGGTCAATCTGTCAATGGTGCAGTCAGTGACCGTAAACCTACACAAAGCCACCTACATGGAAGGTGTTCCTGATAAAATGGCCAGTATGTGTACAAAGTGGGGCTCTGTATATGTAATAACATTGGAGATACTATGCAAATTGCATATATATCACGATTTTCTTAAATCAAATTTCATAGGAAAATCAACTGTCATAGTATAAAAACACACCCTCACATACACAGCGGTCAGGGTTTAACACCTTAGACCCTGTATGTAAGCCCACATTTCATCACTCAACATCACTGCCTTGTTCAACATTAGTTTCATAGGCCCTAAAATAGAACCCTTGTTACTCACTGAAATAATTGATACAGTATTGCAAAACGTCGCAATAATTCAATACATCAATGTTTTGTGACATCCCTACCTAATAAACTGCCAACTTCATGTGTATACATAGTTTCCACTGCATGGCTCCTCAATAAACGTCGGTAGCACTTGTGTAAACAGCAATAAAGTTATCATGAATCTTGATTTTCTACAGGATGATGCTGGCTGAGTGGATGAGTGCTGGCCTGAGGGCAGGGATTCTTAGCTCTGTGTGTGTGTGTGTGTGTGTGTGTGTGTGTGCGTGTATGTGTGTGTAAAAAAGGGAATCTGCTGAAACGTTACAGGCTTGACATGGCCTGTCAGAAATGACATCATAGACTGGCAGTTACTTCAGTTCTCCCCCTCTCTCCGTCCATCCCAGCCCCCTGGCACTTTGGCTTTCTCAGTCTCTCCACCTCATTTACTCTCTTCACACATAAGGTCATGCACACTGCCGGTTTTCTCACTTACACATTGCTCTGCCTCTCACACACTCACACTTCTGTTTAATTCTCCTAAAATGTCCTATGACTGCCAGATACACTAGTGATTATACCCAATTGATTCTGATCTAGGTTTCTAACTGTATAATCACAGTTTTACATCAGACTAAACCCCACTTTGTCATTTTACAGCAGTGATCTACAGTGCAATATAGCTAATTGCTCTGTAATAACTGCTGCCACTGCAGACATGATCGTTCAATCTTTCAATCAGCTGAATAACGAACTGACAGCTGTATATACACACACACACACACACACACACACACACACACACCTCATTTGTATTAGATGTACCTCTATGTGGTATGTCTTGCATACAGTGGTAACAGTGGTGGGACAGTGGTGCCCTACTGGCCACTGATGCCAGATGGGAATGACTACTCTGGCGAGTGGTATAGAGCAAGTGACATGCCACAGTGGACCAGTTAACCTCTATAATGAACACCTTCAGTCACCTAATACAGCCCATGCAATGGCATGTCGTCTGAGCCACAGGGGGCTATTCCCACTATTGGGTAGGTGGTCAAAATATTCTGATATGACTGTGTATGTCCCATGTATAAAAACACCTATATGTAGCATCTATATGTAATACCTCAGTAACCAAAAGGACATGATTTTTGTCCTTTTGTCCTTTCTAAAAAAGAAAATAATAAGAAAAATTCTGCTGTCCTACATACATGCGCCTTCACTCCTGCTGAAAGACACCCGGGTGGTGACTGGTCCACCACTCATCAAACCCAAACAAGCCCTAATCAGCCTCCTGCTTGTTTTTGTGACAAAGACAAGGGCTGAATTCCTCCCTTAGGCATTCCAGACACACACGTGGCACACCATGGAGTTTTTACCATAGAGTTAACTACAAACAGCATTACCATTTAAGCAAATTACAAACTCTACATCACCCATAAACACGCCTGCAGCTCTGAGTGACAAAAGAGCAAAAGATTGAGCGAAAAGAATGCAAAACAAAAAGAGATCACGATTGGCCTCGCAAGCAGAGATGCTCCATTGGCGTCTGGTGGATTCTGTCACTTAATGCTGCCAAGAACCGCCTACTCAGACATGAAGGGGGCATTTGACTGACCTGCAAAAAGACCAACAGACTGGCGCTTCAGCGTGACGTACAGGGCCGTGGCACTGTCAAAGCGATGCTATGACAAAAGCAGACCTGCATAAATCATGGGAGGACATCTCATTTAGTAGCCAGTAAACGTTTCAGATAAAACTTTCAGGGACAAGAAGCTGTGATTTTTTTTTTTTTCAGGCAGTGAGCGGATCATGCTCTGAAAGGCTAATCATAGTCAGTGTTCAGAGCAAGCATCTGTACGCCACCAGCGTTAATAATGCCTGTAAGGCCTCATGTATTTTGTGTTGTTTCAGTCTGCCATGTACGTGGGCGGACTCACATTTATTCCCCGGTGGGATAATGAAGCTTGGCATTAATGTTGAGTTAGAGAAAACAAGTACAAATATGAGAAATGACTGCGAGAAAACAAACAGGCACCTAACGTCAATCAACTACACATGTGGCTGGTGCTGCCTGGGAGCCTGCTGAGAGTCCATCACCCTTTATGTGTTTCGCAAGTAGAACTATAGTCCTGAAAACAAGAAAAACATCCCAACACCCTAAAGATATCTGGTCAAAAATAAGTGCATAGTACATTTGTTTTATAATAAAAATAAACAAATTATCCATAATCATGGAACCCAAAACTTGATGACATTTTCTATGACTAGTTCAGTGACCTTGAGAGCCTGAAGCTATAGCATTAGGTAGAAAACGGTCACTAAGGTGCTAAACAAAAGCAAATTATGGCACCCATTTGCATTTGGACAAGCTAAAATGCTACTTTCTGTGCAGCTTCCATTTGAACCCTGAATTTAGCATTAGCAAGAAAACACTGGCTGGTCCCTAAAATTTTTCACAGCAACTCAACATGCCCTAGTCTCAAAAGTGCCATTAAGCATTAGCTAGAACATAGAGGTCAAGTAAGCATTATAGTAGTCTTAGCTGGCAGTGCTAAATAAAAGCACAGACACAATGCAAAGGAAGTGTCAGCATTGGAAACATTAACAACGTAAGCTACTGATAATGTGATCAATGCTAATGTCTAAAAATGCCTTGCAAACTGTCATGACAGACATTTACATCTACTTTTAACATTTACATTAAAAGCATTTAGCAGACGCTCTTATCCAGAGCTTTGCTATTTACCCAAGGATAACCTTGTACAGAATAATTGAATAAACTAATAATTTCATAGATACCTTTAAGTGTAGACTACAAACATTCAGAACAGATTACAGCCTATTAAAATCCCCTTTTCTCTGTCAGACATGGCTAAGGTTGTGACCTGTAGTGTGTAAACACACACACACACACATCCCACTACTATAAACAGATTATCTGAGTGAAAAGGGCTGATTTTGCGGAGGTCAGACACTGGGATCCTTTCAGCTATTGCAGTTACCTGAGCCTTTCCACAGCTCTCCTGAGGAAAGAGGGCATTTTCCTGAAAAATAAGAACAGGAGGTGGTCTGTCCCTGCTCCAGAACCTCTGGATTTATTTGCAGAGAGGGAGGAGAAGACACTAATGTTTATGACGATGCCTCACCAGAGGACAATTTGTTGAATAAGAAGACAGGTGAGCTTTTGAGCTCAATATATGGGAAGAAACTAAAAATAAATCCAGCGACTCCTTCAGAAACCAGATTACGACGGGTTTACAATGAGGTGAATTAGTCACACGTCTCACATCCACCACATCCCATAGCTATATCAAATATAGCCAGTCAGTCAAGACAGGTTAGCAACGTTGATCAGCAACATGTACGGCTGAACTTTTCCTTTAAGGCAGCAGTGGTACCATTAGCATTGTGAAGGACCCCACTCATCCTTCACATGGACATTCACTGCTACTGTCTGGCAGAAGGTACAGGAACATCAAAGTGATGTAGGCAGTTTGTGCCATGCTAATTGTTTATTAGTTTTCATTATGTGTTAGTTTAATTAGCCTCATATCTCCAGCACAAACACCAAAGAAGCAGACATTACACACCTACGTCACATAAGGGTAAGGGGTACCACTACTGCTTTAAGGGAACTGTTTAGCTATACAGGCTAATGTGGATGCTAGTCGTCACAAATGTGTATGTCCTGTGATTAAGGCTGTATATTCACGCTTCACCCAACATTCACTGTTCGCAACATCAGCATTATCGACTGAACTATTCCTTCAAGCATCAAATGATCTTTTCTCAGTTATAATTGCAGAGCTAAAACTAAAGACTAATGTTTTTTGTTTTTTTACATGTTCTGACTAATAAAAGTCTTAGAAATTCCTCTAGTATTATTCTCTCATCAGTGCTCAATGACTGCAGATTTAAGAGCAGTTTCTGCGCTCCAGTCTGACGTTTTTCAAACCAATGACTCACACGAGAGCCCAGAATATTAACGAAAGGGACAGTCCTGCAGCCTCTCTTCAACCGAAACACGCATAAGCTTATTCAAATGCACCACCACAAGTCAGTCTGAACTCATCTCAACAATTAGAAGCATACAGCCATCCTCTGTGTTCATTTTCAGCTCTAAGGAAACACACGAATATCACTGAACCCCTCCTGCTTATAGCAAAATAAAGCACATATTGTCGTACATATGTTTTAAGCGCTATTGTTAACTTAAAAGCTAATGTAAATACAGTTGCTTAAGGCACACGTTTTCGGCCATCGACCATCTACGCAAAGCAACAGCAGCGGGTCACGTGGACAACATGGAAAACCCACAGCTGCCTGTATGAGGAATATGTCTTAGCGAAACCGTTGCATCAATGGACATTACGGATTACTTAACTGTCCAACTGACCCTTAATAGATCCCATACAGTGCTGCATCAAACTGCGTCCAAGAGTATTGTTTGGCCTGCAGTAAAAACATTTACTGGATTAATGAGCTGCAGCTGCTGCAGCTGCTAAAACTGAAAGATTATGATTGGGTGTAACTGTCTGTCTGTTGCCCCAGTCCCCAACTGAAATGGAGATTTTGATTGGGTTTGCTGCCACGGCCTGTATTGTGCCAAGCCCCTCAGCTGAAACGTGGATTCTTACTGGTACTGCAGCTGAGATTGACTATCTGTTGTCCAGCCCACTAGTTGAAGTGGAGAAACAGAGTTTGGTTGGTCCTGCTAGCACTAAGCTTAACCATCTGTCTGCCAACCCACCCACCAACCGAAATTAAGATTTGACTGGTTCTGCTGCCAAAATTAGACTGTCTGTCGGTTGTCCCACCCACCAGCTGAAATAGAGATTTGACTGGTTCTGCTGCTACAGAGTCTGACTGTCTGTATTGTGTCCCACCCCTCATCTGAAATGTAGATTGTTATTAGTTCTGCTGCCACAGAGTTTGACTGTTTGTTGTTCCGCCCCCTAGCTGAAATGGAGATTTTGACCGATTCTGCTATTGAGTTTGACGGTCTACTGTCCTGCGCCCCCCCCCCCACCACAGCTAACAGAGATTCTGATTGTTTCTGCTGCCATCAAGTTTGACTGTGTCATCCTAACCCCGCCCTAAAATGAACAGAGATTTCAAAGTCTGACCACTGAAATGGAGATTTTGACTATCTACTGCCCACCCCCCTTCACTGGAAGGCTAGCTTTAGTATCACATGCTAGCTGTAGCAATTATTATTATTATTAATGTTATTATTATTTTTATACTTGAGAACATTTACAGCTTGATGAAATTACATTCATGACCAATTTGTCACCGCAATAATCATCATTATGCTCGGCTCTATAAAAGGTATAATGGTCACAGTCACGTTCTGCTGGCCTGTCTCTGTGGATGAGTGATCATAATCCTGAACAGCATTAGTGCTTATTGCAGCCACATGTGGCCCTGCAGCTTCCAACCAATCAGCCATCCTTAAAAAGCTCAACCAAACGCCAAGGGCGTAAGTGCTTGATGAGATGTGATATGATGGTGCTTGATTTATTGTGATATGATTTCATTATCACAATAAACTGTGCTATTGTCCACTTTTATGAGGCCATCATATCTCCATTTTTGCTGTTTTGACTTTGCAACGAAATGTGAATCTGACAGCTGTTGTTTACAATGAATATCGTCACACAAGAATTGCAGTGATTGCAATAGTCTTGAAATATACTCTGAAGCCCTACATCTGATTTCACTTGTTAGCATGGCATAAACGAGTGTAAGCCTGGTTCTGGGACGCATGTGCGTGCCCCTGTTTGTGTCTGGGTAAACTTAGACAGAATCTCAAAATATCTGTGATGAGTCATGCTGGGTCAGATGACTCGGGGAGATGTGTGCCTCAGACTGCAGCACTGGGGGACTCTGGTATTTTTGTCCGGTTTGGGTTGGTAAGGGTGTGTTCCTGCACACAAAAACACACCCAGGATACACACTTGGCTTAGTTTTCTGTGAGGCTGAAGGGGAAATGACTCAGTGACGAATGATGCAGTGCTCAGACTTTGCTCAGTGTCCAGTTTAGATCTAAAATAGAGAACAGTAACATGATCGCAGCACAGGAACAGTCATCAGGCTTCAGCCAGTGAGGAAAATAGCAGCCTCAGTATAATACACAGCTATGAGAGATTATTGATCTGTTATTGACCATTAAAGTTCCATCTAGATGACAACGGTGCTCTGAACTGTCCACTGGTGGGGGGGGGGGGGGGGGGGTGTTACCGAGTGCACTGCCATTATGATCCGAGGATTGCTGGTTTAAATCCCAGGTCATGCTGCTTGCCACCAGGAGTCTGAGAGAGCCCAATTGGCCTTGTCCTCTTAGGGTTGGGTTGATTGCACTGTTGTATGGGAACTAGAGGGCTGCAGAGGATGTGCCGCAGGAGACGTGCAACTTGCTTTTGTAGTTTAGGGGGTATTGCTAGTGATCGAGTGAGTTCACATGAATGGGGTACCAATTAGGTAACTGGCCTTCCAAATTGGGTATAAAATGGGATATAATAATAATTTAAAAATGGATCAAACGAACATTATAAAGCTTTACAGAGCGCTTTTAAATGAGAAACATGTCCAACATGCACATGTTCCCAGACAACAGCTGGAAATACAACATATATTTTACAGCCTAAAAAACATAAAAGCACAATTGATCTTACAACCTGCATATTACCAACACTAATGACTACAACACATTATCTAAATGCCCAGAAGGGTGCTTGTAATAAAACCTTGCCTGCACTGACAACAGAAGTAATCTTAAACCACAAGAGCCTCTTCTCCTGGTTCACAAGCACAGAGGATTTGATTATTGCTGCATTATCTGATAGCAAGCAGCTTAATGCTGCGTAATCTTCCCCAAAAAACCTGAAAATCCCTCCCCCCCAAGGACACAGCGAAGCCAAAACAGCGGAGCGGTGGTCAGAAACAGAAAACACAGCACGCAAGGACACGGAGTCAAAAACACCAGCAGAGCAGGACAGGCTATATTCTGATCAGTGTCAGTGAGTAACTCGACCTATATAGACCTATAAAAACATACGAAGAATGGAAGAGCGTTTCAGGTACCTACTGTCTTTGATTCAATACATACTTTGCATTATAATAGCTATAAGCAGCTAGAAGAGGGAGATATCAAGCTCCGCCCACAAATGGACTCTTCCGTATCAACTGTTGCCAGGCAGTTCATTGACTTTAGATGATAAACGTGAGCAAACTGAATAGCCTAGCTATATCCTAGCCACAGTTAGGCTGTAAAGTGACATGTATGCGGCATTAAAGGTGGAACGAGAAATTTTAAGAAGCAGCTAGTTAACAATAAGTTAGCTTTAGCTTTACAATAGACGGTGCATTGTGAGCTATCTTTGTATAATGCGGAATGTCGTTTAAGGAGTCTAAGGAACGCCCCCCCAGTGTTAAATTTACACAAATTCATTTTTAACTGAAAAAAGACGTGATTTTTTATGTTGTGTTATGCCTAGAAACTCCATAACTCTCAAATGTTCACTCTGCTCCCTGTCTTCTTCTGCTCTCTTAAATTTCCCTCCTCCACACGAGCGCTTATTAGCGAGGGAAGCTATAGTTTGCGGTTCTTTGTGGACATGAACAGACTAGGTTGCACAAAGACAAACTAAAACCAAAAAAAAAAAAAAAAAAAGGGCTAAAAAGGAAAATGTCCCTAAAGTACTGACCGTCATTTCCTGGCCTTTCAGCTCTGTTCCACCATATATATTCTTTAAGCGTTGCATTCTTGTAGTCAGTGTGATGCTGCTCATCATATAAGCTTTTGTGTTCTATTACGAACAAGGTGAGCTGTTCGGCCGCCTTCCTGATGCTCTTTTGATTGGTCTGCAAACATGACAACAGATCTCTGATTGGTCGGCCTGATATTAATGCATCTATTCCAATTAGAAAACGGAGCAGGCTCTAATCGAGAAGTGCATGCAGCATTGTGTCAGTCAGTTTTAGACTGGGTGTGAAAGACAAAACTTGACATGCAATTTCTCACCTGTGAAAATTGGACTTGTTGTAAACAGGCCTCAGAAATGTATTTTCGTACAAAAAGGGAGAAATGGAGATTTTTTTAAAAATCAATTTGTAGCCAATTGTTTTAATAATCACACATAATTGGGGTTTATTAAAACACAGAAAATATTTAAAATCTTTTAAAAGTTTTAAATCTTATTTATGTTTAATGCGTGAAAAGTAGTTTTTATAATGAACTGCTTGGATTCATTTAGCATTTATTCAGTCACGCTCCAGTTATGTAGCGACTGTAAACATGTGACCCAAGTTTCTCATTAAACTGAACAGTGTTTTTGTTTAAGTTTTGTAGAAGTTGCTCAGCATGGCACCAACTGCTAAGACAGAATGAATTTGTGGGCGGAGCATGAACAGATCATTAAAGTGTGCACCCATCTGATGGTCTTTTAAGGCAAAGGTTTTAAAAGCAGCCCTTAAGGAACCCCATCTGGGGTTCTTTGGGTTTACTACTCTCTGGGGTCTCTGGGGTTCACCAATACGGTTTTTAAGGGATCATCCTCCCTATTGACAGCAAAGTCAAGATTTTGGAAATACTGAGAGCAGAGAATACAGAGAGCAGAAACAGAGGACAGAGAAATGGAGGAAGTCAACTGGTACTACTTTTACTGAATCACTTCAACTTCTTCAGCTGTAGATGTAGATGATTCAGGTCCGTCCAGCTGCATTTACTGAAGTTTCCGCACACAACCTCTGTTCAGCTTAGTAAGCAAACACACCAGCACTGAACCGCATCAGCATGACATCAGACTATGTGAGAGAGAGAGAGTGTGAGAGAGAAAGGGGGGGAGAAAAGAGAACAAGAAAGAGATAGAGAGGATGACAGAGGACAGAAAAGAAAGACGCACACAGAGAGAGAGAGAGAGAGAGAGAGAGAGAGAGAGAGAGAGAGAGAGAGAAAATGAAAGCACTGTGTCCTCAACTGCTGCTGCAGTGCCACATACCTGCAGAGACTCCAAACACTAAAGACACACACATGCGCGCACACACACACACACACACACCTACCTCTCACGCTATGCTCATGCCGGCCGACAGCAAAACCAATAAGAGCAGAATAATGATTTCTCTCCGAGACAGACGGACAGGCAGACAGACAGACAGACAGACAGAACAGGTCAGGCTGTAATAATCAACTGCAGACCAATAGAAAAATAGATGGATCCAGTCTGAGACTCTCCAGCAGCTGCAGCCCTGAGCTGTGTGAGCTTTACCTAGAGTGGTGACGCTGCACCGGGTTAAAACCCACCCCTACACTCAACCTCCATCATTACACTCCTCCCTCTCCCTCTCTCTCTCCCTTTCGTTCTCTCTCTCTGAAATCCTTTCTCGTCCGCTGGTGGAGCTAGTGTCTGACTGCATCCAGTGCTGCAAGGTCAGAGTTAGAATGAGACACAAACACACACACAGAGAGAGAGAGAGAGAGAGAGAGAGAGAGAGACAGAGAGGCCTAGGCATGGGCCTTTTCCCTGTCATGCCAATAAAGGAAATGTGTGCTTGATTGTAAATGACAGAGAGAGAGAGAGCGAGAGAGAGAGAGCGAGAGAGAGAGAAAGTGTGGGGGTTACAGACACAAAAGGAGGCAGACAGTGAAAGAAGGGACATAAGAGGGAATGAGAGAGATAGAGATAGAGAGAGTGAGAGAGCGAGGAAAGGGCAAAAGGGGTAAGAAAAAAAATGACAGAAAGGACAGACGAGGGAATGAGCGAGGGAGAGCGAGCACAAGGGGGGGGTGAAAGAAAAGGAAAGATGAAGTATGAAAGGGAGTTGAAAAGACTGATCACTGTATATTAACTCAGTTATTACACAGTTATTATACACTTTATTTAGCCCCTTAATGCAGAAAGACTTATTACACACTAAGCCGTATTATTCAGTAACTACAGTGACTTCTATACAAACTGGTGGGGCTATTCTTTGGTAACAGACAACTGACGTTTATACTTTCCAGGTCATGGGTGTTTTGAGGGTCTAGTTATTAAATGATAGCTATTTATTTATTGTTACATTATATTTATGTTATGTTCATGTTGTCATCATTACTGTTTCTCACTTTTGCTTTGACATTATTATAGTTTTTATGTTCATTATTGTTGCCTATTGTCATTATTGTTGTTTTGCTTTTTCAGTATTCAATTCAATACAGTTGTATTTAATGAAATCTCATTTGTGTCCAAGTAACAAGCAAACAAACAAAAAAGGATGAAGTGTGAATCAGAATTAACAGCACTGTGTCCTGAGTGGAAAAACAGTAAGGAGGGTCTCGAAGCTAGTTTTGACTTAGTGTAGGGAGGTTCTGGAGGGGGAGAGTGAAAGTCTATGTACATCAAAGAGTCTTAGAAGAGATGATGTGATCAGACCCCAAAACTAACAATGTACAAAAGATCAGTTGTGATCTCAGGTTCACTTTCTCTTTTAGATGAAGATTAGCTTCATCTGAAATACTGTGTGACATACTGCCGCGTCTTCACTCATCTGCAAGACCATCCAGGATCTCCTGCTTGTAGCCAAGTTCTCTGTGACACAGTTTCTCTCGGTGTGTGTGTGTGTGTGTGTGTGTGTGATTGTTGTTTCGGCAGGTGGTATCCCCGATTAGCTCACATTTACATACTCTTTGAAAAATACTTCACAAGCACTGGAGCTTTCAGAACTCAACATTGCGGCTAGGAGTGTGTGTGTGTGTGTGTGTGTGTGTGTGTGTGTGTGTGTGTGTGTGTGTGTGTGTGTGTATAGAGTCTGAAGTAAAACCAGCCCATGCTTAATACTGTTTTGAAAGGACAGTCTGACAAACTGTGAATGAATCAAATTTCCGACCTTACTAACCATCAGGCAGGACCTAGTTGGTGTCTGATGCCTGCTTCTTTAGTTCTGCACTGGAGCTATGAGGCAAGTAATGGCATCATGCCAAAATGGTGAAATAGCATACAAAAATAAGTTTCAGGACATTCAGGAGGTGTATTTCGCTCAAGCACTGCTACATCCTATGTCAGGATGCAGAGTTCATGTTATTCTCAGGGAAAACCACACAGTAACTTAGACAGAACTAGGACTTTCTAAATGAGTGTCCCTGAGTGCAGAGTTCAACTGGTCTGTGCTGGCTGCCTCAATGCATCGCCAGGTGTGAGCTGCGGAAGTGGTTACTGATGAGAACATATTAGATGCTCTAGTGAAGCTGTGTGTTCTGATAGAATGTTGACAGTCTGGCTTTTTTTAGTTTTTTTTTTTTTTTTTTTTACTGCATCAGACTCAAATATTTTCCCATTAACCAGAGACCCCTCTCAAGAGTAAATCCAGTACAGTGAGGATAAGACCAGAGCAGAGCTATCAAAGACAGCTAAAGACACTAAAGACACAGCCCCACAGTGCAGTTCTGTATGGGAATTCAGAGTTTGGAGATCAGTATCGGCTCCAAAAACACTGATTGCTCTACTTCTAATACCAACATATTTATGGTGGGCCTACCAAAAAAATATTAGGCTACCTCTTTACATTGTATCTACATAGAGAAATAGAGCTCTATAAATGGCAGTTTCTTGTGTCTCTCCTTTTAGAGTTAATGGGTAACACTGCCTTTCCCTGTCTGGGCACGATCAACATGCCACATCAATAAGAGCCCTTGGAAAAGACTAGCACTACATTCTCCTACCCGTGTAGAATGATGATGCAACATGAAACGTAAGTGCCTGTGGATAAGAGCATTAGTCAAATGCCATAAATATCATTAGTGTGAAATGTGTTGAATGAGTTGTGTTACAACTCCACCCATAAAGATCCACTCCACTCCTCCGTTTTACAGAACTTGTCACAGGCCTTTTTTGAGGAATCGCCTCCGCCTTCTGAACACAGCCTTAGGCACACAGTTTATGGTTATGTTATCAACTTTTATTACTTCTTAGTCTCATAGCTCCTGTGCTCCAGTGTTTGGGATAAGGGGGAGAACTGTAAACCACTGCTCTAATAAGGAGACTCCTGAATGAGGCACAATGAGTTGGAACTGCCCACTGAACCAAACAATCATTTGTATCATTTAAAGAGACTCTACTGCCAACTGTCCAGTATTCGGGGCCTCAGGGCTGCATCTCAGTTCGGTGTGCACTACAAATCTTGGTAACTATTAGCAGTGAGTGAGGTAATTTTAAAATAACTAGAAAGTAAGATCCTAAATTTCATCTCCATTCAGTCACATCTGTTCCACCGACATTTCATTTCGTACAGAAGACCAGACCATAAAGGGAATTGGACTGGGCTGAGGGTTTGTTTATGAATCTGATTTACAGCAGTGAATCTAATCAAAGAAAGCAATCAGTGCAGTGCACAAAGGGAGTGGAGAGCCCTAAATATGTTGTTTCCTCCTGGGACACACACACACACACACACACACACACACACACACACACACACACACACACACACACACACACACACACACACACACACACACACACGTACACAGGGTGCAGCTGGATTGGAGTGGAGAAGCACCTAAATGTCAGACGCCACACAGCTGCACTCCACACATCCCTTTATCTTGGTCTTTTGCCAGTACACAGCTGACACTCACACAAACACAGGTTTTATATTACTATATACATCAATCAGCCTTAACATTAGCACCACCTGCCTAAGATTGAGTAGGTTCACCTTGGGCTGCCACAACAGATCTGACCATTCGATGGTCAGCATGGACTCAATAAGACCTCTGAAGGTATCCTGTGGTATCTAACACCAAGGCCAAGATCTATTAAACTATGAGGTGGGGCCTCCATGGAATGCATCAATGAGCCTTACATGCCTATGACCCTGTTGCCGGTTCATAACCCTCGCTAGCATCAAAGTGACATCATTAAAGCCTTTTCAGACTTTTACTGCTTTTTCTTTCAGTTGTTATTTTTAGGGGGATTCAAGTGTTGCTGTGTTGTCTACCTGCATGAATTTCCTTCTGATAAGACTGGCTGCATTTCTCTGTAAATTGGCAGATAGAAGCTTCTGGAGACATCCGTAGAAATCATTCTGCTGCAACCATCATCCGTTAGATCATCAATAAAGATTCTGCTCAATTCAGAAGCAGCCAGGCAAGCCCAAGCCATGGCGCTACCTCTAAAGTGTTTGCCCAGTGAGCTTGTATGCTTTGAATCATGAGCAGATCTTTTCTTTCTCCAAACTTTGGCCTTTCCATCCCTTTGATTTGAGAGGTTAATCTTGATCTCATCTTGAACTTTGTTCCAGAACATCTGTAGCTCATCTCTGCATTCCTGGAAATCTGGCTTTTTCTAGTGGTGGACTGCGATACTTTCACCCCTACCTGTTGGTTTATCCTTTCTTAACATCAAATGCACTCCTCACAGGTAAATCAATCAATCTTACAGGGCACACTTAAGCAACAAGAAACCCCCGTCAGTCTAATTCTAAGTGCACACCATCAAACTGGAGCTATAAATGTAGTGGTTTCTAAGAACGTAACCATATAGTGTGGCTAGTGCAAATGGACAGGTGAGGGATTAGGGTCACGACCAGCAGAACACGTGAAAACTGGTCTTAGATCAGTAGTTTGGGACAGAGGGGTTGTGTAGGGGGAGGGAGGGGCGCACTAATGAGGATAAAGAGGCTTGGGGCTTTAATCTGCTGAGAACTGTACAGATTGTGACATGCCCAGTCCAGCCACATGCAGTGACCAATGCAAGGTTTCCATATTTCAACTCCATCAGCAGCAAGACCAGTAGACTCTAGTGGATGCACTGATAAACTGATCTGCAGGTGGTGACGCTGGAATGAAATAAACACCATTAAAATATTATTCAGTGCATTTCATGTTATATTTAGGCAGAATTCATACTTGCAGTGCATAAACCACATCACAGTGAAATCCTTAGATGCGGAAGGATTCGAATTTTAATTCAAATTGAACAGAAATGCTGCAAGGCCTGTTATTTACATGCCTGCGTCAAAGTCAACAATACCAGTACATGGCTTGCTTTTAGAATGGAGAACAAATGTAAAACTGAGCCCCTCAGAGTTATAATGTGCTGTAGCTTTTTCAGTGTGCTCTTTCTAAGCTGACAAATCCTCTTGAGAAGTATCCATAAACAAACAGTCATATACGAAAGGTTGGAGACTCCTGTTCAAATGCTGGGTTTCTGGCACTCGTCTGCTAATTCTATTTGGATTTATTTCCAATAGAATTTCCAATATTAAATATTTGTGAAAACACAACATCTGTAAAGATCACATTTTACATTTCATTTGTTTTTTTGCCAATATGTTTAACTGAGTTAATAAACAGCAAGTGGGTTATAAAGTGGGTCACATGCGTACTAATACTTCCAGCAAATAATGACTGTGAATGGTCAGTGGACTAATGCCACAGGAGCATAGCAATGCATAACAGTGGACTTATGTGGTGATAAGGGGACTGCGTACCATTTATTAGTAACATATAGGTGGATTTCACCTATAGGAGGATGGGTCCTCTTCTGGCCCTCCCCTCATTGAGAGTCATAGCTCCTGCCAAGGTTTCTTCCTTGAGCTTTTAGTTGTTTTTTGTCACATCATTAATTACATCAACAATGTACATATGTGAGCCTATTGCAGAAGCAGCCATGCAAGCCCAAATCATGACATTACCTCCACCATGCTTTACCGATGAGCTCAGATGATGCTCAGGATCGTGAGCACACTTTGGCCTTTCCATCACTTTGGTAGAGGGTAATCTTGATCTCATCAATCTATAAATCTTAAAACGTATTAGTCATTTATAAGTGGTTCTGGTTAGAGGAGAATGGGTGTTTTCCCTTGCACGTCTTGGTTGCTCCCAAGGTTCCTTCCTTTAGCTTTGAGTTTTTGTTTCTGGTCACTGTCGCCTTTTATATTATATTATACATATGAGACCACCCCCCCTCCCTTTTTGTGTTTTTTGCTTCTCTTAAAAAAGTCACCATTTTGGAGCACAAAGGTTCAAGGACAGCAGAATGTTGCTCAAATCACCCCTCCTTCTGTGCTTCAGCTGAACTGAAGTCCGTAAAGAGCATCTGTGTCCGTAGTACACGCTTCTGAATTGACACTGCATTTTCATTTTGAGTCAGTATAGCCCTCCGGAGGCCCGGCGCGCTCTGCTTTGGGCTTGTTTACGATCAGAGAGGGGCTCTATGCCTCAGAGGAACCCGGCTAGCGCAGATACACAAAGGCCATATAAAACCCACTTGCACGCTGACACACTCGAGTACTGCTGCTGCCTCTTGTCTTACGGGTGACTGGGTGAGATGTGAGCGAGATTCTCTCTGGGGCACCATGGTGAGGAATTACAGTTCCATCCACTCAATCACATACACATACACACACACACACACACACACACACACACATACACACACACAAAGTCAGGCAGAGGGAAGATTGAGGGGAGCTTCTTGTCACAGCTGTTCAAACAATAAACCATCACAAACAATTTCCAGTTGTAACCTCTGTAATTCTGTGCTGTGTGTTGTGGGAGGATTACCAACACACACACACAATATGACCAAAAGTTTATGGACACCTGCTCATCCAACAGTTTTTCTGAAATCAAGGTCATTATTACAGAGTGCGGTCAGAGAGCCTCTTCTCTTCTGGGAAGGCTTTCCACTTGGTGTTGGAACATTGTCGTGAGCAGTTGATTGCACAGATTTCAGCCACAAGAGCATTACAGAGGTCACTCCAGAAAATGCAGTTCCACTGCTCCACAGTCCAAATACAGGGAGGCGGGGGGTGGGGGTGAGGCTTCATACCCCTCCTGCTGATCCTTCAATTGGTGGCCACGGTGACCTAAGACTGAGGTTCTACAGCACGCATAAGAGCATCCATTCTACACGTAGTTTATTCTGCACGTAGCTTTTCTATGGTAAGACAGTGCCACTTAACAGGTGTCAGCGAATGGCATACCTTGCAGTAACTGATTGAAAAATTATACTTAAAAATGGTGTGTCCACAAACGTTTGGACATGTAGTGCAAAACTCCATGGTGGAGACTGGAGACCTTTTAATCCAGAGCAATTCTGCCATGATCCAGCAATCAGAGAAAGTGGAGTCTGTCACAATTCCAAGTTCTGACAGAGCCTGTTTTTCCAATGTGTGAGTGTTAATTCCCAATCTCTGTATGATGACTTGAAAAAGCAAAAGGTGGAGCTAGCAATTAAGAAAACATCTCATCCAAGGTGATTCATCCTATTAGATGTACTTGGGTCTAAGGGCTCTGGACTTAAGTGACCAGTACTTGATAAGGTTCTCACTAGAGCAATCACTTATAATTATATACTTAATAATTATTAAGTAATCCGATGATTAGCTTGATGATCTTCTGATTGATCTAAGCTTAAAGAAAGTCTTATCTTACATATAATAAGCAGTGCAGAGCCTTTCAAGGAACCCAGAATACCTTACACTATGAAACATGGTGGGCCATTACAAATAGGATGTTCCATGGCTTCCAACTTCACGTTGCCAATATAATGACGTGATATAGCAAAAATAAGGAAAACCAAATAGGTGTCTTGTATAAATACACTATATTTCCAAATATTTGTGGACACCCCTTCTAATGAACGCATTTAGCTGCTTTGCCATGCACCCTTTGCTGACACAAATGTTTACATGCACACACAGCTGCTCTAGTGCCTGTAGAGATGTACTGCCAACCCAATAGGACTCTCTGGAGGAGATACACATGAACCTATTGGCCTAATGCCAGCTGGGCTAAAGGGGTATAAAGCCCCCCAGCATTGAGCTGTGGAGAGGTGGAATGGTGTTCTCTGAATGATGGTGGTGCTCCATCCAATACCTTTGGGAGAAGTTGAGGACGAGGTGGGGTGGTGATCATCAAACAACATTGTTGCTGTATGCAATCAAATCCTCACAGCAATGTCCAAAATCTAGAAGAAAGCCTTACCTGGACAGTAGAGACAGCTACTTCAACAAAAGCAGGATGCACTCATTTTTTTTAATCCTTAAAAACAATAAATGAGCAGGTGTCCCAATACTTTTGTCCATATAGTACATCTGTATGTTGTAATACAAGTGGCTATTAGCTTCATTAGTGATCCACTATTAGCTACGGGAATGGCTTTATTAGCCATGGAACTGGCTGAATATTTACTAGAAGCATAACAGAAGCCTACAGTAACTGGACAAACTCTGCCAGAGACAGATGACAAGTAACCATTTGTGTGTTTACACAGTAGTGTGTGTTGGGCTCTACAGTGTTCAGCCAGTAGGGGGAGCCCTTATACAATCTAGACGCAGAAGAGAGGAGGGGGGTGAAAAAAAAAAAGAAAAAAAAGAAAAAAGAAAAACCCAACACACCCAGCAATGCAAGCGAGAACATATGGGACTAAGAGAAGCGCCTTTATTGTTGGAGCCAGGCCACTCTACAAAGAAGCAGAGATGCTTACTGACAACAATGTGTTTCAGACTGTAGCTCCAAATCAACTCCACAAAGACCCCCCCCCACCCACCCCCCCATCCTCATCCTCCTCCTTTGCTGTTCCAGATTTCCAATGATCCGGAATGCCTCTGCCAGGTCTGAGACTGCTTTACAGAATGCTTCACATAATTAGCTTTAATGTATGCTGGTGTTATAGCTGCAGTGGCAACTTCGCCTCCACCAATTAATGCAGCGCAGGAGTCAGGGCGAGCGCCGTGATTGGCTGAAGCCACTCAGGGGAACTCATTACAGAAAAGCTATAGAGGAGAAAAACCTTGCTGGCAAAACTTCTGACACAGAGTTTGATCGCTGAGCCAGCGCAGGTCCGCATAGCTGGAAGGGCAATTCCACCCCCCCCCACCTCCCCAACCTAAATCACCTGAAACACTGCCTACAGTTCCAAATCAATCGCTTTAGGACAAAAAACAACAACAACAAAAACACACACGTGTGATAAAAACAGTTTAACAGATCATATCTCTTATGAATTTAATTTACATAATTACTTAAAGGGACACTATGTTTTATTAACTGTTTTAATAAACTGTTTAATTTGCAGTTATGCACAACTCCGTTCCCCTCAGCCTCATGGTTTTGACAGAACCCATGAATACATATTGCTTTCTTGTTGTCAGCACTGTTCTTTCACTACAACACCCAGCATCCAATGCACAAAGTTTGTTGATCCCCCTCAGGTGCTCAATCAATTCTGACTGCTGGCCACACCTTCAATATACATCAAAAAAGGTGGCTTTAGGAGCCTTTACAAAGGAAAATCTCTGCCGTACCACTGTATGAAGGTGAATCGGCATATTTATTATTTAATGTAGCCATGGTTCAAATTTTCATTTTGCCCGGCGTGCCTCTTACAATTCAATTACATAATGGACACATTTGACTTGCGTTCCACATAAGAACAAGTCCAAATCTGCACACAGCATAGCTAATAGTTAGCAGCACCCATCGTGACACTGTCAAGCCGTTGCAAAATCCCACTTGGGTCCTATGGTGGTCAGCAGGGCTGTACAGTTCACCATTTATCAATTAGTACTGCAATCGATCACTAACTAAACTGGCAACATTGCAATCGCATGTTTAAGCCCTCCAACCAAACCCATGCAGTGCTAGCAGCCACCTATGCATAAAGATAGTGATTCTCTGATGTACAGCAGACTAATGAGCCTCAGTAAACACACGCAGCATTCACCTGCACCCACCATGCAGTTCAGCCCACCACCCTGCTGCCATACGGTGTGTGAGCTAGTGTGTTTACTCTGTGCCGTGCAGCAAGTGCAGGATTTAATGACTGTTTACAGGCTGCAGTGACGTGTGTTGCACACACATACACACACACACACACACACACACACACACACACACACACACACACACACACACACACACACACACACACACACACACACACAGCTGTCAAAGCCCTGCCCAAGTGCTCACGAGACATGTGTGGGATTCACTGCTGGTAACGAACCCACAGGGAAAAAGCAGGAGAAACATTAAAACACAAACATAATGACCACATACTTTTGTCCACGGGGCTATATAGAACTGTTTGTTTATTTTCTTTAATCTACATAGAACCATCTATAAAAGGCTTTCCACCAATGTGCAGAACCATTAACCAGGCACAGCACAGTTCTTTGAGTTGACATGGCTCTCATTTCCTTCACTAAGGGTATCTTGAAGAGCCATCTTTTAAAGACTGTAGATCCATGGCTTTCAAATTAGGCTACCGGGAGCCCCAGGAGTCTGTGATGAATAGCCAGGGGGTCCACGATTTATTTCTGAGCCAAAAGAAACTACAGCCATAAAAAACAGGAGATTTGTCATGTCGCTACGCTTGATACACTATATGAACAAAAGGATTGGGGCACCTGCACATGCATTGATTCTTCTAAAATCAAGGGTATTAAAAAGTGTGTATCCTGCTTTTGTTGGAGTAACTGTCTCTACTGTCCAGAGAAGCAGGCTTTCTACTAAACTTTGCTGGAGCATTGCTGTGAGAATGTGATTGCATTTAGCAACAAGAATGTTAGTGAGGATGTTGGATGATCGCTACCCAATGCATCCCAAAAGTTCCGGAGAAGTGTGGAACAGTTCCACTGCTCCACAGCCCCTCTAGCCCAATCCTGGCATTAAGCATGGAGCCAATAAAATCATGTTCATCAAAGCAGAACCTTCTGTGAGTTTTCAGTGTGTACACCATTGTATAACAACTGTTTCTGCAGAGCTTTTTGTAAAACTGTGTTTTGTACAATATCTAGAAATTACTTTCGTGGCCAACAAGTTGTTGACCATTCCTGCTTAGCACTTGCATTGTTAAACAGGGCTCTGCTAGCTGAATGTCTGTATCACAGTAAATACAGCTTGGGCTGGAATGGGCTTAAAACAATGCGGTGTGCTGAAGGTTTGAAAAATAAAGTCTTAAACTACAGTGACACACAATATGCTTTTCTAAGCATATTAAGGATATGGTCAGAAGACTGACCAACTGCAGTGTAATTAGTCTGGTTCACTTGGATGAAGTGCAACAGGTTTGAATGAAAATCACTGTACTAAATATGAGAGTGTTTGGACGGTAATTAAAAATAAAATAAAGAAATCTGCCACTGTTGATTTTGTCTGAGATTGCGTCTATAGTGATGAATATTGTGTATCGTGAAAATGTCTTTAAATATCATGAGAAAATATTTTTACCACATCGCCCAGCCCTAGCGGGCAGTTTGCACAAATCAGTGCTAATAAGCTCCCTTTTAAGAAGATTAGCATTGTAGCTCCAGTGCGAAACAAATGAAGCAACTATGTCTTGAGTGATTAAGCACATCCAGAATAACAAGAAAACTGTTTATTCTGCTTATTTTTCCTTTTAAAAACTTTAACTTTAATGCTATACCGACAAAAAAGGGTGGGTTGGCCACTCTCAGATGCTAGAAAAGTTTTTTAGGTTTGCAAAAGGCAGTCAGTGGACCTGCATGGCTGCCAAAGCAACAAAAGAAAAGAAAAAAGGGCACTGGTGATGAGCAAAACATTGTAATAGTAAGACATGCTCGGTCAGCAGCGGCAAAGCACTTTATCAGGCTTCTTTAGGGCTGCCTGCCAGCTATTTGACGTGATGCATTTCAAGGCTCCTTTTTATTATTTATTTTGTTTTTTTTTTTTATTAACCGCGTGACACTCAGCAGCATATCAAAGCTTTCCAGACTCCACCGTTCTCAATTATGCTTACAATGACAAACCCCAAAACCACCATTTCAAAGGGGGAAAAGCCTGTCACTTACTGTACTTGCTTTCATGTTCATGCTTTCATTTGGTGACGTGAAAAAAAAGGCCTTCCGAGAGCTTAAATGAGAGAGAAACATGAAAAAGAAACAAGCTTTAAAAGGCAATTGTCTCTATTCGAACCCCTCCCTTAAGCACATGAGCCTTTGTTCTTGCCTTTTTAATGCATCACATTTGGAAAGATTCACGCAGGACGCAAGATTATGACTGATTGCGCGCAAGAGCGACTCTCGCTTATGCACTTTCTCCAAACTCTTTAAAACCACGAGCACGTTCCTGCAGGAGAAAACAGTGAGGTGCTGATGTTCCGCCCACTACCACTTCCTGTCTATTTTATGCATTATCTCCTTGACACCCATTATCGCCTCACATGAATGAATAATCTGCTATGAATATCTAATGCCTCCGTTCTCTCCGTAGGCATCGCTTCATTCATCACTCACCCTGGGTGTAGGGGAAGTCCAGTGGGCCGGTAAGGAGACAGACTTTAATAAACACAACACAAATGCTTGTCAGAGAGTAAATGGGTTTATATACACACAGGAAACGCATTATTAACTTCCTGACACTCTCCAGCACACGGGTATGTAAAGCCAACTTTGCGGGGTATTCTCTCTTCATTAATAGCAATATTGATAAATCACACAGTACACCATGACCAATGTAACCATAACCTTCACCAGAGAAACCAAAGAATCTTTTGGCCACAGTATCAAAATGTTCATGCTTTCCTGTCGTCATGGCGATATGTCTGATATTTAGGATATTATGCGGCCAGTGTATTGAAATGAATCCGAGTTTGGAGGGGAGTGGACCTGGGATCTGGGATGTTGAGCCTTCTGGTGGTGTTCAGCGAAACACTGATGAGGGGAGGCCTACCTGAAGACCCTTGTGAAGAGCTTGCAATATAGTGGGTGGTTAGTGTATGGATGATGGCGATGGGCTGGGTGTCTGTATTATTGTTGTGGGTTTCTTCTGTTCTTGTAGTATATCGCTATAGTATTGTATAATGTTTGTTGTAGGTTTGACTACTTGGTGGTTGAGACAATAGATCACGGACATAGTGTTACACTGCGCTTCTGGATCATTGTCAAGCCAGTATCAGACTGTAGCGGCTGAATGCAGCACAGTGACCTTTAAGTGTAAAGTATTTGTTAGGTGAGGTGGGCTTAACCCAGCAGAGCACAGATGGAGGGAAGTGCATAACAGATTACCCCGGTGAGGAGGTTATAATGTAGTGGGTCAATAGAATAGGCGTGAAGGGAACACACACACACACACACACACACACACACACACACACACACACACACACTAACAACTAAAACATACATTTTATTATTGATATATTTCATTACCATCATACACACATACCCTTCACCCCATCCCCCACCTCCCCCTTCGAGTCCTGTTAAAAACCTGTTCAGTGTTAAATCTGCTTTTCATTATGGTCAGGGTTGGGCAGATTGGCGTTTGGGGACGCTGCTGGGCGTGAAAGTGTCATATCATTCAACCCCCCTCAAATCAGCAGAAGGGTGGGGGACCACCCGACACCACCTGAACCCCATCCAAATAAAAAAAAAATAAAAAAAAAATAAAAAAAAAAAAAATCCCCCCACCCCCATCAACACATCTCCCACCAGCTCCATCTGTAACCAACACCCAGCAGTGCTGATCACTGCAGGACAAAAGGATGCTAGAGCTGCAACTAGCGATTATTTCTATTACTGATTACTCTATCGATTAATACTACATTAATCAACTCTTCTGCACCAAACTAACAAATCTTTTAAGAACAACATTAACCCGACAACTCTAATGAACTGAACAATAAAATGACTTTTGGATGAATCCATGTCTTTCAATAATCACTACAGCTATTAGATGTCTAATAGACACAAAACAGAAGCTATATCGCCCCCTATGTTTCCTGTAGTGTAATACAGTCTGTCAGAAGGACCATGTGGATCGTGCTTCTTTCTGTATTTTTAAGCCCACAATAAACAATAAGGCAATGTAGCCAACAAACGTCAGCCTGATGGCTACTACCACTGATTTTAGCCATGAGATGTACTTTGGTCCAGGGTTCTAGATAACACGTCACAGTGTTGCAAACCACATTAGCTTCTGTTACCTGTTAGCTATGTTAGCCGCGTAGCTCCAGTGCACGTCGAGGCTGATGGACAACATTTGTGATCAGGGAGAGAACTGTGTGCTTTAACCACAGCCCAGAAAAGATGGAAGGACTCTGCCTTGATGAATACAACAATACGTCATTCTCTCCTGCTGCAGGAATCTCCTCCATTCTCCATTAAAGCCCCTCATCTCTCACCCCTCTCTCCATTCCTCCTGCATAATTACGCTCATGGCTCTAAAGAACAGGCCCTTTATAAAACAGGCAGGAATTGTAAATGAGTGCGGATTGATTGGGCTCAGCGCGGGGTAATTGATCTCTCCTTCTTCTGTTAGCCCTGTGTCTCTCCACTACCGCCATGAATATTAAACACAGTGATAGGAGGATGAAAGCTGCTAAAGTTTGGCAGCTTAGAGACAGGGGGAGAGAGAGAGAGAGAGAGAGAGAGAGAGAGAGAGAGAGAGAGAGAGAGAGAGAATGAGAATGGGAGAGTGGAAGAGAAAGAAGAGAGAATGGGAAAGGGTGAGTGAGAGAGAAAAAGAAAGAAGAGAGAATGAGAGAGCGAAAGAGAAAGAAGAGACAATGAGAAAAGGTTGGGTAGCAGAGAAAGAGAATGGGAAAGGGTGAGAGAGAGAAAGAGAGAATAAAGAAGAGAGGATGAGAGAGAAAGAGAGAATAAAGAAGAGAGGATGAGAGAGAAAGAAGAGAATAAGAATAGAAGAGGATGAGAAAGGGTGAGCGAGAGAGAAAGGAGAATAAGAGAGAGAGAGAGAGAGAGAGAGAGAGAGAGAGAGAGAGAGAGAGAGAGAGAGAAAGAATAAGAATGGCAGAGCAAGGCAGAGAAAAGAGAATGAGAAAGGGAGAAAGAGAAAGAGAAAGAAAAAAGAATGAGAATGAGAGAAAGAGAAAGAAAAAAGAATGAGAATGGGAGAGAAAGAGGAGAGAATGAGACATAAGAGAGCAAGAGAAAGGGCGAGTGAGAGAGAGAAAGAGGAGAGAATAAGAATGGAAGAGTGAGAGGGAAAGAATATAGAATGAGACAGAAAGGGGAGGGAGCAGGAGAAAGAAAAGAAAGAGGGAGAAAGAAGAGAGGAAATAACGGAGAAGAAGCAAGGGAGTGATCAAAAAAATGGTAATAAAAAAGAATAGAAAAAAGCGTGCATGTGTGAGAGAGAGAGAGAGAGTGAGAGAGAGAGAGCGAGAGAAAGAGAGAGGGAATGAGATTTTTATCTGGATGTCAGTTCAGTTCAAATACACATCTGACTGCATTCTGCAGCAGCTGTTTGACTGGGTAGACGCGTGTCGCTGGTCTCGGGTTGTGCGTATTCCACTCTGCAGTGGTCAGAACTGCACTTCCCTGCACCTCTTATCTGCTCATACAAACTGCATTTATGTTGGACATTCACTCGTGACCATTTCCTGCTCTCTGTGGCCTAAATCTGTCAGCCTATCTATCCGAGAGGCTTTCAGAAAAAGACCAGCACAACAACACAAGCCTGCCTTCAAAGCCTTTCGCAATGCAGAAGAGATGGAGGGAGAGACACTTCACAGCATGTTATAGAATTTGACAACAGACATGTTGTAGTTTAGATTTTTTTTAATATATATAAAAAGATGTTCATTTGTTGATTTTTGCTGAAAACAAAAACTAGAAATCACACAGAAAAACAGCGTCTCTATATATGATCTAACTGACAAGTAATGATGGTACTCCATCCAATACTTTGGGATGCGATGGCGAGTTGAGTGGAGTGTTGAGGATGGGGAGTGATCATCAAACATCTTGACCTCACTAACGTTTTTCTTTCTAAATGTAATCAGATCCTCACAGCAACACTTCAAAATCTAGTAGAACACCTTCCCTGGACAGTACAGACAGTCACAAACAAAAGCAGGATAACCGCTTTCTTTAATACCCTTAATTTTGGAATGAGCAGGTGTCCGAATACGTGTAACCTATGGTTAACAGTACTGTCAGGTCCATAAGTATTTGGAAACTGACAAGTTTTAACTCAAAGGGTTTAACAAAAATACTGCATTAACGGTTTCGCAATCCTAGCAATTCTCTGCTGTATTTCAGATCCATCAGAGCTCTGCTGAATTTCAGCAAAATGCCAAAGAAACGCATCACATATGGACCAGGCTGTATGTCATACAGTGTCTTGACTTTAAACCCAGAAAGAAACTCCTGGGCTTGCAGAAAGGCTTCTTCCAAGGACAGTGTGTTCTAACACAGTGGAGTTTTAATAACAGGAGGTGAAAAGGCTAAAGCCATCACACCCTGATCTTCTCTTCTGGGAGTGTTCGAATTCCTCTCATGTTTTACACATGTGAATCAAAAACACTGAATTTCTGCCTCTTTGACACACATATTGAGCATCCCACAGCTTTAATGGCCCCAGGCACAGCGGGCCGCGATTACTTGCACGCCAAAAACAGTGAAAGTGAACACTGCGAAAATAAGCATCCCAGAAAACCTTTGAAAGAAAAGCATGCACACGCACACACAGGTTTGTCTTTATACAATGCCAGGACATGGAGTCCTAAACATGCCCTACATGTGTTCTGCATTGCACTGTGGTTATGTCTTAGTGCATGTGTGTGTTTTGGAAACTACAGCTTGCTATCACAGCTGACTGACAATACTATTACAATACTATTGTTACTTAGCAACAGGGAGAAGCACAGTCGGAAAAAAAAAAAAAGTACAGTAAATTTGAAAGAAAAAAAAAAAAGCCCCCACACATCTCTAAAGACAGTGTTCAGTGCTTAACGCCTAGATGAACAGCTCTACATATCCCTGCCCAAGTGCCTCTTTAGCACATTACTATCTGTACTATGTAATACAGTGAGATCTTTAGGACCACCTTTACGTTTTAGGGAGATTAGGATATCGGAGTGTACAACAGTACAATGTATGGTGTCCAGTTTGCAACGAGGTTTGGACCTCATGGTACGGTTCGATATGGTCCAAACAAAAACAAGACTACAGTTACTACGGCAGTACTTCTAAACCAATACATACATTACACATTTTTATGAACCTTATATAGATCATACATACGCTCTATAGGCAACTATATGCCATAGTGCCTTATACTAGGACCCAAAATAATACCTAAATGATTTATATACACATGTATATACATGCGCACACACACACACACACACACACACACACACACACACACACAATCTGCTGGAGGTAGAGGTGCAACAATAGGGCCTTTCTTGTCAGAAGTGACAGGGCTAAGTGAGGACTCGTACATTAACCACATCATGAGGGGTTTGCGGTTGTTTTGTTGGGAGACACTGGATGCCGAGCTGGCCAGATGGCTAATTGCCTGCTTTGAGAGGCAGAATGTGCTTCATTGTCATCGTGTTCAACCTGAGACACAAGGTCTATGTTTTCTGGTGTTTTCTCACATAAGTCCTCACAACAGCAGTTCTAAAACACCGAACGCCAGCATGGATGATAAAGGCGATTGGATATCAGTTCAGCCATGTAACTCCTCTGCTGCGTTCTCTTTACTGGCTTCCTGTAGCTGCCCGCATCAGATTCAAAACCCTGACGGTGGCCTGCAAAGCCAGGAAAGGATCAACTCCTCTGTACTTGATGGCAATGGTCCAAAGCCGATCAGTACTGAGAGCCCATCTAGCTTTAAGTTCGGCTCGGCTTGACCCACCATCCTTTAAGATTCACAGAAGACAAGCATCCAGGCTTTTTTCTGACCTGTGGCGTTATTAGAGGTATCTTTTGGATCCTAGTCTATACAAACTAGCTAAGAGTATTTTCTGAATAAACATTGAAGCACTTATCCTAGTCGACATTTTCATGATACGGGATGTTTACCATATTGTCCCCCCTCCCCACATAAATGCGGTACAGGGTTTGATCTGGACTGAATCCCAAATGGCTCTGTACTCCCTACATAACGCTCTATAAAGGTCATGAAACTGAAACAGCGGGCCAACAGGATTCAGCCCTCTTATTCTCATGAACAGAAGGTGTGGTAAGTAGAAAAGAATTCAGAGGAACTTTGTGTCACTGGGACCAGTCTAAAATCACAAACACTGCCAAACACTGGTCATATTTCCCTCAGCCCATTTAATATGGGGAAAATGCTCGGCTGTTTTCTCTCTAAAAGCTTCCACTTGACTTGCCTCTCTGTGGCTCCTGGCTATTTTACAAGTTTAATGATGTTTGTAATGCTTACATAATGGCATGTGACTACATTGTTAGTGAAGTTAGTCTCTGTTGATGGAGCCATTACTCACTGATAGAGCTTCACTATTGGCGTCTACTGCAAGAGAACAGGCATCTTGTGACTTGCTCTACAAGCGAAAACTGCATGTGCTGCTTTAAAATGGTTATGTTTGACATACACTGTGTATAAAAACAGATGACCCTGCCTTAAAGGAGAACAGTGCAAAGTAATAAGAATCTGGGATGTCCCTGTAGGGAAAATATAATAGGCTTTCTAATAACGCAATGCACACTTGGGTCTCGGTAAAGACATAGGAAAGAATTTGAGAGAAAGCTACATTAGGCAACAGTGGAAAAGTATTGCAAACATACTTCAAGGCTTTAGCTCTGCATCATTACTTTGGCTGGAAGAAGGCAGATAAACCTTGCCTGTAGAGATCTGCCTACTTTACAGAGCTTCGTTGTAATCCTAATGTACCAGGGCTGTGCACGGTTATTCGAATATGGGGCCACATCTAATCCACCGCATCAAGATCTTCAGCGCTGGCATGGACTAGCACTAAGGAAGGAACTGAACTCCGGAAGAAGGTAGATCAGCAGAAACATGGTTGGGTGGCCATGCTTTATTGACTCAATCTGGTGTCACCAAACCAAAATGACTGCACCTCAAGGTCATGGGGAAGATAGAAGGTGCTCCAGTATGAGGCAACATTAAGTGGCTGGTGGACGGCAAGGTCACTATGGCCATCAATTTTAGATGAGTGCTGACCAGTGCTGGGTGTGATGCATAAAATATGGAGACCCGGATAGGGGACAGGGCACAGTCTGGGCCCTAATGTAGCCTTGAACAGGGAGGCCATTTGGCACATTCAGGACTGAAAGGAACAGCATGGTCTAAAGAAATGTGATCTACAGACACGACCCAAAAGGTTTGTCATTTCGTTACGGCAAATATACTTTTGTCTTTACCGCAACACGTTTCCAGAACGTTACATCTCTGACTGACCAGTGACCATAAGCTGAATAGCTGGATGGTGGACTGCTTTGGAAAGTATACTGCTTCTGAAAAGACAGTCAGTACACATTAAATTATTCAGGAAGAACTGCTGAAAAATTTTCAAACGACAGGCCCCGGAATAGATACGATTCCTGGAAAAACAAAGAAATGGCAAATCCATTAATGCAGTCATAAACAATTTCAGCTGCACTAAGCTACAGAACAGATGTGTTTTAAGATTCTAAATGACGGGAATGAAAGAGGAAAACTGGCAGCAGCATCGAGATCACATTTGTCTGTTATTCCCGTTCATTCCCGTTCATGTGTCATACCTTCGCACAATGGAACATACAGTGAAACGAGATCCAATTATTCTGTGTAAGCGGAAACCGCTCTGAAATATTAACAGCAGCTAATTACAATACTGGCCTAGTGTCTGAGGGACAAGCAGAGGAAAGGTGATAGCTGACCCGACATAGGAAACTTTGAAGAGGCTGGTGTTCGGCACGTTTGTCATGGAGGAACCAATGGTACAAACAATAAACCACCTTGCCTTGATGTCACTGGCTCCCAAATCTAACTCTTTCACCGTAAAGTGCAAAAACTACCCTTTGAATGTTCATATTCTGTTCATCTACACCCAGAAAACATGCCCGTGTGGGGCCTCTATGTGTAGCTCAACTGGACTTCAGAAAGTTGTCAACAAGCTTCATGTTGGCCCCACATATGGATGCCTACCAAGGTCAGTGATGGGACCAGGAGGTGGGCTGTAATGATGGGGCCAATTTGGGTTGTTCCATAACACACGTACAGACCGACTCAGTCCATGCCCACCTGGAACACAACTAGCCCATGGGAGCAGTGGTATCTGTCAAGGGGTGGCAGCATGTGGACAGTCAGTTCTTAAAGGCAATATGTTGGAAGTAGAAAAATGGCCAAGCGAAAGAATCTCAGCCACTTTGACGAGGGCCAAATCGTGACTGTTTCACAGCTGCTCTTACTCTCTGAAAAACATTCATTCAAACAGTCATTCAGAAACAGCAGGTAATGAAAGGCCTGTTTGTAACAGGGAAGCTGTAGGTGTTAAGTTCTTGGAGGATGGTATTTTGAAGGATAGCACTGGTTATGCCTATTTCCACTATGGTACTACTGTGTTTGCTGGTGCAGTTTCATGCAGCTGCAAGTGGCTGATTGACTGAAAGCCCAGTCAGAGCAAGCAATCTTTTCCACTGAGTGAAACAAACATTTGTATAATTAGACGCAAATGGCCAGACTGTTCTAAAAATACCTGTTACCTTGCATAACAAAATTGTGCAGCAGTTCCCCATCCAGCAGAGAGACAGTGTATCAGTCTGAATCCCTTACTCACCTATGGTGGAATCACTTGTGCACCTGGATGACTGCTCTACTCCACAAACGTGGTTCACACAAGCCCATCAAAAAGCCGACTTTAAACCAGCTTCTTCTCCGAGCAAGAACACCACGAAGTTGGCAGGAAGTCGCAACCGATTGTCCTTAGACAGCTCTGGAGTTGTGAACTCTCAAGAAGAGTAGGGTTCGGCAGCTGTCTGAGAAGTCTGCTTGCGGATCTAAAGCTCAGCCAGTCCCTTCTGGCGAGATTCTACTAGATGCTGCAACTTATGCAAGTCAGGGAGATTCCCCAGTAAAAAAAAAAAAAAAAAAAAAAAACACAGGTCAACCTCAGGAGTGCTTTCAATAGGTCTGGAAAACAGCCGAAAAAAAGCGCCGCTACTGACGCACAGGAGCCAGCCAGCCGCCCCATAGGAAACAAAGGATATCTGGAAGATTCATCAAGTCCTCCGATGAGAAGATTTAAAAAATATATTAAAAAGTTGCTTCCTTTCCATGCAGTGACCGAGAGAAAGCAAGACAGACAGCAAGCAAGCCACCAGAGTTGGACAGGACACAAGCAGGGTACCTCCAGGCTGAAGCAAGATCCACACACAGTAAATTAATCATACCTTGCGCTCCCACAGCCCTGCTCCTTTCAGTGGCTGGATCAGGTTGCCTGGCCTCTACTCTTTCATGCCAGCTCTTTTTAAAGAGCCTGGAGTATCCAGGGGACAGGGCTTCTGAAAACCCATTTCTTTCAGCAACTATCAAAGGCCGCCCGTCTCCTAACAAAAGACAAGTGGCCTTTAAAGGCTGAAATTTACTACAAATAGCTGAGACAGAGTAGGGGAGGCATTCCCAGAAGCCGGCCTGGTTTTCAACCCCGGAGGATCGAACGGATCCCTCGTCTCTGGTGAAACGAGACAGACGGAGAATAGGCACTCAAAAAGGCTGACAGCAAAAAGGCAGAGAAGTGAAACAGGAGGAACGTGAGCTATGGCTGGAGCTTGAGAATGACTCGTGCCCTCAGGAATGCCTCACACACACAGGATCTAGCGGCATGCGGCCGAATGCTTAAACAGGGCTGCCGTTGCTTCCGGGAATGCTATAATCAAAGAAGCAGCCAGCTGGTCTACACAAACACTGAGCCATTAAACGTAGCCTTCGCAGTCACGGCGCTGTCCATGTAGTAAACCACACAATGCAGGCTTCAGCTGAAGTACAGTACTCAAAGAGACAGAAACACTATGAGACAGACACTCTAGAAACTTAAATAGTCCCTGCTTTTCATAAATGATAAATACCTGATCTAACATTTCTAGAGACACTATATGGACAAAGGTATTGGGACACTTGCTTTTCTTTCTTTTTTTTTTTCTTTCTTTTTTTTAATTGTGCTTTCAGAGATCAAGGGTATTACCTTTATCCTGCTTTTGTTGGACTAACTGTCTCTACTGCCCAGGGAAGGCTTTCTACTAGATTTTGGAGCTTTGCAGTGAGGATTTGCCCGTAGCGACAAGAGTGTTAGTGAGGTCAGAATGTTGGAAAATCGCCACCCCACCTCATCCCAAAAGTATTGGATGAAGCACCACAATTTCTGTTTCACTGCTCTACCACCCCCCCTCGAGCCCACGTCTTTTGGCATGGTGCCAATAGGTTCATGTGTATCTGCTCCAGAGGGTCCTATTCTATTGGCTATATTCTCTACAGGGACTAGTGCATGTGTGTGTGTGTGTGTGTGTGTGCATATAATAGACACACAGTGTATGTTTCCACTGGTGATAATGGAGCCAATGGTGAGGATGATGCATAACACCAAACCAAAGTTCCAAATGTGGCCTTCCCTGTGAGTGTGCATTTCCATTAGGTTAAAGGAACAACTCTGATGAGGAACAAGAAGGCAGGCTGTCTGTCTGGGCATTGGACGTGGCTGGAAAATGCCTGAATAGGAGTAGTTACACAAGAAGCCTCACACACAGCTAAAGCAGAAAGAACCTGAGGAACATAAGCACTACGGAATGAGCAGAAAATAAATATCGGCTGCAAAGCAGAGCCGGGACTGGGGCTGCTGGAACCCTGGGCAGTGAATTACAGGGCTTAGGATTTATGAGTGGTGACTGGCTACTCTGCCGAGTGCAGTGGCTTGACTCAAAGCCTTTGGCCACTAATTTTAGCCTTGTCTAGTGGAAGTGGCCAGGACGGCTGCACTATTAAAGCTATGACTCCGCTCCTACTCAAGCGCATGTGGCAACGTGTTCAGATTTTCAGAAGAGTCCTTTGAAGAAAACAACTACTGAATTACTGCAATTACTGATTTTCTGCCATTGTGCTTGAATGAACAGACCAAACTACTTCATGTCAAGACAATTATTCAAAGCAACTGCATTTTCTGTTAATCAGAGGAACTGAATTAATGCCCTCTCCAGCACTCTGCATTCTGTGGTTATGCTTTGTAGTTGATAGTGCTTTGGAATAAACGCAAAGGGTACACAATGCAATGTTGTAATAAGGAAGCCATAAAAGTAACCTCCATAAACACAAACACATGGTTTAATGGTGCCCTTATATAAGAGTGCACAAACTGCACTGTTCTTCCAATTATAAGGCATTCTGCTCATAAAAGCCTCATGCGGCAAGTGATTAAAGCATTAGATCACAGTAGTGTTTCTTCCCAAACAAATCAACCAAGTTATGGAACCAGGACTTTTTGCAAGAACTAATCACTTCATCAACCTTAACCTGACTAAAGTCCTTCCAAAAAGATTCCTTTCTTCCAAAAGGACACCTGATATAACCTCAGAGAACAGGTGTCATCTTGGAGACAATCTGGAATCATCAACAATTCTCCGAAAAGAAAAACTCAACCTTTCCCTCCCCACGAAGATGTCCTACCTTATTGTACGAACTGAAAGGCAATACTTCCACATCAGGTTCAACATGGCCAGGGCATTTCTCGCCTGGTTGCTCTGGATAAGTCTTCAGCAAGCCGAAAGAGTCACGGTCCAAAAGGGAAAGGAAAACATGAAGGCTACAGGAGTGTATGAGGCGAGTTCATGAGTGTATGCAGTGTACTCAGGCGTCTCCACCCCTAGCATCCAGACAAGCCTCTCCTTCCCTTCTGACTTTGCTTGACCACAAACTGTGTCCCACTCGAGAACCCCCAAGGAGAAGGAGGGAGAGAAAGACATTGCTAATTCTTTCTTCTCCAGTTCAAGTTACTGCAGTCGTTGCTGATGACGAACGTTGTGCGTTTCCTTTCTCTGGTTTTGCAGCCAAACCAAACTGTTCCCCCTCTGGGAGGAGAAGTTCTAGCAGGACTCTGGGATTACCAAGTAAGGCCAGCAGCCGAACGGTATACCACAGAACTCGCACACACCTTACTCTTACATCTGTGTGGTCAAGCACTCCCTAACTTTATTAGGTATATAGCCTGCCTGGACCAGTGCAGTGCTACTGGGCCGATACCTGGTCATGGTTACTGCTGTGCCTTAATTATATCTGGTCAGCAGTGTTTTTATTGTAGTCCCGACTCACTCACCTCACTCAACCAATTACATCTGCCTCTGGCACTGGCATAGCAGCAACCAAGCTGACCAGGCTGTTGTGTCTCACTAACTTTCTGATGAATATCAATAGTCACATTTTCTAATGTCATTCATCTGCATCAGATTTGGTAGGTGTGTTAGTGAATATTACATTTTGTGATGATGTTAAGGTTAGGCTTATAGAGAATGTTGGGATTAGGTTTAGAGTTGGGATTAAAGTGAGTATAAGAGCTTTGTGGGTTTTGGGTTTTTGAGATCGAGGGCAGAATAAGTGTTTTGGTTAGGCTTAGGATTGAGGTTAAGGTTAGGGTTAGAGTGAGTGTTGGTTTTAGGATTAAGCAGGTTTTGGGTTGAGGTTAGTGGCAAGCTGTTTAGTTAAACATAGTTAAAGACAGGGGTCAGTATCTACAAAGCATCTCAATCAAAATAAAGTGTTGTCATGGAAGGAAGGTGGTCAGAGATCTTCAACTGCCTCCTACGCTTTGAAACCTTTCCTCTGAATGCCGGTCACTTTTTCCAGCTTTACAGTACAGCCTCTCTCATCTGTTTGGGTTTAATTTCCTTTGTGTTTGGGGGTGGTTTGGCAGCCATTTGCATCCAAAAACAAGGCCAAGTGTGACACTATTCCCTGAAGCGCACGTAGCCAAGCCTGTTCAGAGTTCAATGCCAGAGATGTGACACATCTTGACATAATCATGTCTTAATAATGTAAAATCTGTATCATGATGGATTTGTAATGTGGAAGTGTTGAGTTGTGATTTGGAGCACAATTGGGTCCAGAGTCTCTCTGAGGAACGTGTTTAAAGGCCACTTCCCCTAAGAGGCTATGAGGTCACAAAAAGAAATCTGCAACAGGCAGAGGGTTATTCTCAAACTGTAAATTAAAACCATACCACACACTGGCATAGTCTGAGAGGTGAATGGGAATAGGAAGCCGGAGAAGCAGAGGAAAAGCAATGAAAGCTCGGAGGAGGTTGAAGGGTGAAATACTGAATGTGAGAAAATTAAAGAACAGAAATGAAAGAAGAAATTGAAATAAAGGAGGTGTACGAGGAGGAAAATATTAGAGAGAACATGTGACCAAGGGAAAGCAATATTGGACAGAGCTTCAGGGTGAACAGTTTTTCGATGAAGCGCTATTGAAGTTCTGGAGGAACTTCAAACAAACAATGTTCCCATCCCCAGTGATGCCTTTAATGTTTCATCATGTTGCTTGTGGAGAGGAATTATAGCTTGAGGCACAATTCTGAAACTGTACACCCCCTCCAACCCTGCACCCCCCCTCCACCCCCACACAAAAAAGGACATGAACAAATTTGAGCAAGTTGCAACAAAAAAAAAAAAAAAAAGGAGGGGGGGGTGTTTACGTTTCAACAACACCCCAAAAATTTATCCAACTTTAATCTCAGATAACATCCATCAAGAACACCTGATTATTCTATATAATCAAATAATTAATAGAATATTTCACAAGTAAAGAGAGCCCTATCTCTGTCCACTGTTACAGGTATGTGTCCATACACTATTCTGGCATTTCTCTTAAAAAAGACTGTGCAGAATTGTCTACATTTAACAGTGCTGTTAAAACTGGACAGAAGATGATGAAGCATCATGTTGGTCTGAGACACACTCCTTCATACGAACACCGCTCCTCTCTCAAAGAATGCTTACTACTCTCACCATTTGTGTCTAACACACTGAGACACACACAACACACATGCACATTGTGACTAACAGCTTACTGAAGGTTAATGATCTCAGCTGAACGTTGCACTGAGTGTTAAACTGAGTGTGTCAGTATATATGATTAATAGAAGGGCAGGCTCTGATTTTGTCATCATCTCCATTGCAGACATTACACCCTTAAAAATTTTAACTGCCAAAGAGTTTTTGGGTGAAATGTCACAAACCTACTGCTGGTTTTCCTAGAGAACCTTTCTATGGATGATCCATTAAAGCACCTTTGTATGTAGAAGAGATGTGTGAGTGTGGATAACCCTATCAAATGGCTCACATCCAATATGTTTCTATTCCTTTTTACTCTAATAACCATAATTTCTAAAAAAAATTAATAAATAAATAATGCTGTATTTCAATTTGTAGCATAATGTGAATATGAGAGTTATTCCAAACAACCTATTTCTATAACTCGTTCTCCATATGTGGGCGGTACTTTAGTTTTTTTTTTTTTTTTTTTTTTGATGTACAGAACCTCCTTTTAATGTAAAGGTTCTATTTCCAATTAATACATTTTTTCCTAGATCCATTTAATAGCCTTTATTTTCATTAACATACTACTACTTCACAGCGGCAGTCAGAAACCATGATGCTGCTGGATAAGCAGTGGACCACCAGTGTGTGTATGTGCGTAAGCATATGCATGCCCAGTCAGCAGTTTCACGCATCCCACACAGCGCTACGCTTAGAATCAGAATAATTAACACATTCATGAATATTCGCATAATCAGATAGCTTCAATTCACGCACAGAAAAAACAAGCTGTGGGAGAAAGCACCCACACACACTGGAGGAGGGATGACAAACATACAGCCCGCATGAATATATAAATGTAAATAAATATAAACATGTAAATATTTTCCACTTTTCCTAAAGATTTTCCACTCTTCCTACTTCCACTGACACGGTTCATTAACTGTTTTTTTTATGTTTTTATGTTAATACATTATTGTACCAGTAGAGCTAAAAGCTTGTATTAGTCAGTCAGGCAGTGGCCCAGTTGGCCTAGATTGTCAACCAGATTGTCAAGCATCAGTCCGAGAAAGTTGTCATTTGTCAGTCAGCCAGCCGCTGTTCCGCTTGTACACTTTAGCCAAAATTATAATTATATTATTATAACTACAGGGACTTCTGTGGGAATAAAAGTTTTCTAATAACATTTTTGGGCCACTGGAGGCAGCCACAATCCATCAGCAACCTAAGACAGTCATGCCTTTTTTCAAAAGAAGTGGACAGCGTCAGGTTTTACCATGCAAACTAAGCCAAAGATCCATCCAGAGCACTTTGACGATCAAGCTGAAAGACAAACTGCGACGAGTATCGGCCCATCTCTACTTCCAATCATGTGAACAGCGATGATGTAGTCATCGCTTAAGAATGAACAGTTATAAACACATGATTAGATACAGTAATTTGCAGTGCATTAACTATATGCTTGACACAGTGTCAAGTCAAGTCAAGTCAAGTGGGTTTTATTGTCATTTCAACTACATACAGAGTACACAGTGAAACGAAACAACGTTCCTCCAGGACCATGGTGCAACATAGACAGTGCATACAAAACACAAGTGCAACACAAACAAGTGCGGACAGACAACACAACGCAGTACAGACAGAGAATAATAAATAATTGGCGGTAGTGTGCAAATTCTGCAGTGTGTAATAAATATTGAGTCCAGTGAGGTGTGTCGCAACACATGCTGGAAAAGAAATAACTAAGTGTACCAAATCATAATCAACTCTAACATTCCAAAAAAGCAGATGATCACTTTCAGACCACTGAATTTTCACACCCTTAACATACAGTGACCGCAGCAGCGTTGCTGAGCACTCCCTCTTTTTTACTGCAGGATCCGTCTTCTAAACTTCAAAAGGCTCTGAGACGCCCACTTAAGCAGCTGAGGGGAATATCAATGACCCGCTCGACACGATTTGCATACGGAAGCGATTCTGTGTTTGTCGCCGTCTCTCTGTGCTGCTCACATTAAGTGTGAAATGGGCCCGAAGTGGTCCCCGCCCCTTTATATCAGAGCCTCTCGACTGAATACTTAATAGCCCCCCAGAAAATGCATACCGATTATGCGTATGGAATAGAAGTGAGGGGGCTACCCAATCTGTACATAATTATTCTTCAGGAAATAATGCCTAGTTATCTACTGTATTGCAACATCTGAGAGAAGGCGGGTCACGCAGTAAATTGTATAGAGAGCAGCTTGGAACTGAACAGTCACCAGCACTGAATGAAAGGGGAGCAACAAAGCTGGTAAGCGCTTGTGTTTGGACAGTGTTTACATCAGCAGTGATCCAAACACACATCACTTTACCACACAGCAAATGCAAATGTGTTCAAACGGTTATTAGGCAGGTGTGGTTATTCTAATGTGCAGAGATCAGTACCAGAAAGGAAATGCAGTATTGGGTCATCTCCAGAGCTGCGTATTGACAAGAGCCTGGATATATGGCACATATCAAGATACAGGGGTTATGATTCAATATACTGCAATATAATTATTCTGATATAAAATGTTCAGGTATTTGAAGGAATGCATGATCTATGTATCCTAACTAGAAAACAGCCCCACAACGTTAGAAATGGATCACCATGTTTCACTGGGGATTTTATTTTCAGTGAGTATGACTTGTATGACTAGCTGTTTTTATGCCAAAGATATCGCTGGTATTTGCTGGTCTGTATTTTTGTTGTCATTTAACCATCCATTCCAGTGATGTTCATTCCCCAGCTGGTTTATTTAAGAAGAGCAGGAACTGTCTTCTTGCATGGGGTCATAATTTAATACAATGCAATATTGTAAGCAAGGGGACATTGTATCTTTTTTAATTAAATGACTCTATCGTAGTATAAAAACACACCCTCATTCATAAAATAAGAGAAAAAAAAAGTTGACTTTTTATGCAATCAGAACAGCAGCATCTGAACACAGACTGTAACACTGTCTCTCCCTCAGTACATACAATTTTGGCTTTGTTGCTATAGTTGGGACAGGAAAGGGAACCACAGCTTACCTGTTTTCTTACCTATTTATGTAATCAATACATATTCTAAACACATGCAAATTATTCTAAACTGTATTCATTTACTATTTGTATATGTTCCTGTTTCAAAAGTAGAAAATCAGTAATAACTGAGTAATACTTATACTTTCATACTAAAGTACATTGCAAGCAGAAGCGAAAACCGAGGACTTCTAATTTTATTTGAGCACTTAATGGCAATCAGGTATAGGAGATGTATATTATAAATAAATAAGAAATAAAGGATTGCTAACAGTATTAAGAGAAAAAATTGTATATCTCAATTTGTTGCAGTATTTGTTGGTATTTAAACACACACACACACACACACACACCGGACATTGAGCTAAATAACACGTGTAAATAACGTGTAAATAAGGCCATAGTGACGTGAAGGTCAGGCTGAATGGGGATTTTCCTGCTTCAACTGGCCAAACAAACAACCACACAGCTGTCAAGTCAGGGTTAGTACAGAAGAATAGGCCATATACTGTACACTATATGGACAAACGTTTTCCAACACCTGCTCTTTCGTTGTTTCAAATCAAGTGTAGTAAAAAAAAAAAAAAAGTTTGGGACTGCCCACTGCTCCAAAGCTCAATGCTGGGGGGCTTTATACCCCTCTAGCCAACACCTGGCGCCAGTACCTGGTTCATGTTGATCTGCTGCAGAGTCCTATTGTATTGGTAATCATTCTCTACAGGGACTAGACAAGCTGTGCATTTACACAGTAGCTAAATGCATTAATTAGAATGGATGTCCACAAACATTTAGACATATAGTGTATTATACATATTCACACACGTGTTAGAAAGACTGGGGAAGGGAGAGATTTTCTTCGCCCTGCATGTTCCTACACAATCCTGAGAGATTTTCTTCACCAGCAGTATTCTATTCCTACAGCACTTTTCACACAAACATTACAATGCACAGTTCTGTATAAAGCAGTGGTCTACAACCACTCATGGAGCCCCTCCTGCAGGTCTCAATCCCAAAGCCAACACACCCCATTCAGCCAATCAAGAACTTCTGAAAGCAACTGAAAGAATTAGTTGAATCAGGTGGGGTGAAACACTATGAGCTCTCCAAGAACAGGGTTGGAGACCACTGGTAGAGACATCCACATGCTTTAGCCAAGCAAGATAAACATAACCAAACTGCTTCAAACAAATTGCGAGCAGAATGTAAAAGCAAGAAATTCTCCCGACTCACATCATTTGAAAGATCCTATAGCATATACGTTTTTTTCCAAGCTTGGACAACCATGTGTCCAAGCCAAGAACCCCTTAGGAACCTACTACACCTGGGTAATACACAACCTGCTTCAGGTAGGCTAGAGCAGGGAAAAATCACCCAACTGTCAATGAAGGCCCTTAAGGAACGGAGCTGGGATCCCATGCTTTCACTCAACCCTGGTTCTGGAGTATTCCCAGCATATTTTTTTGTGTTTTTCTGCTTTAGACATCAACTTCAACTCAGAAAGGGCTTATTCATTAATGAATTAGATAAATCAGGCGTGTCTATCAGAGAAAACACTAAAATGTGTTCCTCTGTATCCCTTGAATCTCCAAAAACGTATTGTATTCCAGCTTCTAACCAGAAGTGGACAAAATGAAAATATTTTATTGGATTGTGATACACAATATGCTTTTTTAAAGCATTTTATAGATGTCGTCAGTGCATAAGGATCACTGATTAACTGTACATTGCTTTGCAAATTCAATAATAATACTTTTTAAGAAAGTCACTACTGATGAATTTTGCCTGCCATGATGTGATTCTGTCAGGTGTATCGGGATAAATATCATGTATTATGAAGATGTCTTTAAATATTATGATACTATTTTTTTCACGATATTGCCCACCCAAACGCTAAAATGAGCTGTCCAGTAGTTCTCCATGACTAGAATTGATAAATGTTAATAAATAAAATGGTCAAAATAAATAAATAAAAGGGTCCCAAATAAGTGGGTTACTGACTGAGTCAATCATTATATCTGGTTGCCTGTTATCAACTGTCAATTTCTTAATCTGAAATCAACACAACCTTATAAACGGATTAAGAACACAGACTCACAAATTAAACATGTGACTCTTTTGCTGTCTAAAGTTAGAGTGAATGAATGTGTGGAACCTTGAAATCGGCTGAATTAATTGGCTACAATAGATCACTTCAGTCCCAACAGAAAGCCAATAAGCACGGTCACACCTCAGATATCAGTGTTACGTCTTTCCAAGACATTAACCAAGACCAGATAAGCATCGACAGAAGACACACGTCCACACACACACTCTGGCTGACCTCACAGCGAAGCAAGAGGCCTGACTGCAGCCCCTGAACAACAATGGAGACGCACCACTCAACAATGTGAACGCATGCCGGGTCAGAGGGGCACAATGGAGATGCATTAAATCAGCCTGACCGCTGACAAACCCCAACCACTGACCTCCACGGATACACAGTCACTGCCTGATGACCTGAGAGCAGTCTGTGGGGTGTAACTGGATAGGCTGTGAACAGTACAGTATCAGAGTGGAGAACAGCCTATATTTTCACACCATTAATAATTCTGGAATACTGAACTGCACTTAGAGAGAATAGAGAAACGAGAAAAGCCATGAAATAAAATGCTTTATATTTGAATAAAGCAGCTTATGAAGGAGCTGAACAGAGCAGGGCTACTTTATAAGTGAAATAAAACTTCTCTTTAGAGATCATTCTAAAGGCGCAGTTGCAAATGGTATCCTACATATACACATGCATGTGTGTACAATTCCGCACATGCACATGCATAAGTGATCAAGACTCATGATCTACATGAAGGCCCCGTTTCTTACCTCTTGTAGAAGCCACTGAGGGGTTGCAGGCACAGGAACTGCCAGTAATCCAAACAAAACGCCTTAAACTTCAACATCTTCAAGAGGATACGTGGTCTAGCAACTCAGCTCAGTCCAGCGCCCCTCCGCTAACTGTCCACATGGTTCAAACCCACATACACACATGCAAAGTCATCTCAGCACATGGTCATAAGATGCATTAGGTAGTGGAAATAAGCGCCTTCTGGTTTTGTTCCCATGAGCTATTAGTGTTTACAGCTGAGTTTTAGTTTTAGAAGTGGCTGCAAATCCAAGCATGAAAAGAACGAACACTGCATCTTCTACTGCTCAATAAAGATGTCAATACAATTGACACACACAGGCCATACTCCAGAGTACATTTTGAGTTAGAGAAGAAAAAAAAAAGGAGACACTCCTTCCCAAAAATATCCATTCAAAAGCTTCCTTTCCCTTCTTTACTATAGCTCCAAGCACGAACGCAAGCAAAAAGCAGAGATCTTCTCCATCATTTTCTTCTCAAAGCTCCCAAACGCTGAATTACGGCTCAATCCCATTGTCCCCTGGAGCCTGGATGACACGGTCCAGCTTCATTGTGCTTCTCCAAGGCCAAAAAAATCCCTTAAATGAGCCCCTCACTCCCCCGCATCTCCTTAATTATTCTGCGTCTGATGGTGCACACCCTTTGGCGGCCATGTGGACGCTGAGTGGAGCTAATCAGAAGAAGCACATGGTGCTCAGCGGGACGGTCCAAGGACCCCACTCAGAAACGCTGATGCTGGTTGCCCTGGCAACCCAATCCCTCCCTGGCGATAAATACAAAAAAAGTGCTAAATGGCCGTCACTGAGTGGTTGAACAGTAAAAGGGAGGGACCAGCCAGTAGGAAACATGATTTTGTCTATAGGCGACTATGCAAGTCAGTTAACATTAGGGAGGAAAAATGTAGCACAAAAATGGAAGTGTAAAGGTGTGTTTACACTGTTTGCCAGTTCAACCTTAAAAATGTACAATGTAAATGGCTATATTTAACCAAAACAATATCTTTAAACAATACCAACCAAAGTAAAATATCAGTTTGGATGAACAAAAGGGATATTTTGTATCAGGTGCATCAAAACTTAAAACTACTCTGTTCTGTTCCACTTTTTACAGTTCAGGCAACACACATTTTACCCTGTTTTTGTATTTAGAAGTAGTAAAACTTCTGTCAAAATTGATACATTTTAACATTCTAACCCATATTTGTTTTTGTCTCTATAATATTTAATTTCATTGATTTTATTGTTTCTAACTTTGTGATTTTCTGCCAATTTGTTGCTCAGTTTAGTCCTTGCAAATATCACATGGTTCTACCAGCCCTGGGAGGGTAAACGTGCTTCCTCTGAACCACATGAATAGTCACTGCTGCTAATGCACAGTCAATGGAGGTGAACGTTAACTGCTGATTCTGTTACAACAGCCAACAGACGCCCACATTGGCTAGCATGATGGAGGGAAGAGGAAGGGTCATGCTGCCCACCTAGAGAGAACGGTCATTTACGCTTTGTGGTACTCTCAGCCATGAACCAATCAGGGATCCGATCTAGCGAATTCACCATTTTTAGGGCCAACATTAGAGCAATGGTTTCCAAGCCTCTTACTGGAGAGTTACCTTTCTGCAGGTTTTAACTTCAACCCAAACCCATTCAGCCAGTCAAGGACTTCTGAAATCAGTAATTAGTTGGATCAGATGGAGTGGATTAGGGTTGGATCGAAAAGGCAGTGGGAAGATCTCCAGGATCTCCAGGTGCAGGGTTGTGACAGGAGTGGCACTCAAATTTAGATTTTATTAACATTCTAAGTATATGTTTGCCATTTTTGACTTTAAAACAAACAGAATAATGTCAGGAATACAGCAAAACATAAACAAATTAAGAAATGCAATTAATACATGTAGTAATTTGGTAATTTACTTTGTTAGTAGGCAGTTACATAGTTACAAGTTCTATCTTAATATATTGGGTTAAAAACACAATACAGTAAAGCTTCAGACCCATGCAGTATGTAAAATGTGTTAATTCACATATGAAAGTTGCTGTCCCAGACTCTTAAACTCCAAAACCTTTATCACATACCAAGGATAATCATTCAGTGATTTTGTAGAAAACAGTGCAAACTGGCCCAGAAATAAGCTACAGAAGCAAAGAGCCAAGTGTGGAAATGGCAGCGGTTCTGTAAAGAGTAAGAGGTTAAAGCATTGTGAAATAGGCTGGAATAAACACAGAAAGCGTCCTATATCAAAGTTGAGCAATTCAGTCCAAGGCAGGCTGAGCAGTATGCATTTCTTTAGAGGGCCAGTACAAATAACCCCGAGTGTGTATTTATACAATCATGTCTATGTGTGGATTGTATGTGTGTGGGGACACTAATCACTATGCTAGGCACTACAGTGTCTCTCTGCTCCCTCTCACGCCCTCACACACATTCACAGGCTGCTAACACAAACGCAGACACAGGCTAGCAGTGCCCAGAGTGCTGGCTGTTGGAAAAGCGGAAAAGCAACGAGTGTTTTTGTGTGAATGGACAGTGAGCAATGCTCTTTTCCCAAGCTGTACAAAAGAGACACAAAAAGGCAGAATGAAAGAGATCCCAATAGATCCGCTTATAACAGAAGGCACAGTCATTATCAATGTATTTACTCCAGTAGGTTCTGGGCCTTCTTTAAGGTCTCCACTCATTTGGTTGTGTCTGAACCTCTCCTGGATAATAGGCCTCATCAAATCGTGAAGCACCGCACGAGAACATGTATCGCTCACTTGCCATGTATCCGCAGTAGCTTTTGTTTGGCATCATTTTGCTTTGCATGTCCCTTTTCAGCACGAACATCACTGATTCCTCAATGTAAGTTAAAGTTAAATATGTGGCAGGCTGTATGTTAATATAACAGCAATGTAGGCGCAATATTCTGCAGCACATTCAAAAGCACGACCTCTGTGGGCTAAAGGGTAAAATAATTAGCTCAAAATTCCTTCATTTCCTCCCACTATGTCATTCTGTCTTTTTAAAATCAGGTTACTGTCAGGAGTTTTGTTTTTCCATGTGATCTATAGGCACAGGGCACTGTTAGCTATAACCTTGCCTTGTAACAAGCACTTAACTCATCCGTGTAACAAAGCCAAACACATTTCCCCAACAGACGGAGAGCAGTTATTTCACTCTAAGCCACCCACACTCTGTCTTTCTGCAATTTAGCCATGAAGTGTTTCCATTTTATCGTCCCCTAACCTGTTTACAGCCCATAAACATGCTAGCATTAGCATGGCCACACATGCTCCTTTTGGTTTGTTAATGAGGCCCTGCAAATAAGTCTTTTGTGATTGTGGTAGGGGGCAGGTCTGGGGAGGGGGGATTTTGGGGTGATGGGGGGCAGGGGACCGAAGGACCGAACAGACGCACAGACGCTGCTGCCAAATGAGGCCACATCCATCCATCATCCAGCCGGCGCACCCATCCTTTTCCTCCAGCCAGAACAGAGAGATCGTTCAGAATGCAAAATCATGCCGCTTTACCCAGAAAGTATCTGAACGCCCCAGAGCTTCAGAATCGGAGCTCAACAGAAAAGAGGAAAAAGAACATATTCAAATGAAGAGCAGGGAGCACAAGACAGAGGGTAGGAGTAAAGGAAGAGAGACAATATATAGAGGATAGAGAGAGAATATAGAGTGTATATAGAGAAAGAGAGAAAAGGGGGGATATAGACAGAGAAAAGGGGGGTATAGAGGGTAGAGAGAGAAAGGGGGATATAGAGGGTAGAGAGAGAGAAGGGGGAGGGGTATAGAGGGTAGAGAGAGAAAATGGGGATATAGAGGGTAGAGAGAGAAAATGGGGATTTAGAGGGTAGAGAGAGAAAGGAGATATAGAGGGTAGAGAGAGAAAAGGGGGAATGTAGAGGGTAGAGAGAGAAAATGGGGGATGTAGAGGGTAGAGAGAGAAACTGGGGATGTAGAGGGTAGAGAGAGAAACTGGGGGATGTAGAAGGCAGAGAGAGAAAATGGGGGATGTAGAGGGTAGAGAGAGAAAGAGGGTAGAGAGAGAAAGAGGAGATATAGAGGGTAGAGAGAGAAAAGGGGGAATGTAGAGGGTAGAGAGAGAAAATGGGGGATGTAGAGGGTAGAGAGAGAAACTGGGGATGTAAAGGGTAGAGAGAGAAACTGGGGGATGTAGAAGGCAGAGAGAGAAAATAGGGGATGTAGAGGGTAGAGAGAGAAACTGGGGGATGTAGAGGGTAGAGAGCAAAAGAGGAGACATAGAGGGTAAAGAGAGAAGGGGGGATATAGGGGGTAGAGAGAGAAAGAGGGAACACGTAGAAATTCCATAGTAAGAGCTTAAAAGTAAAGAACATGCAGAAAAAAAGAAAATTAACATGCAGAAGAGAGAGAGAGAGTGCGAGTGAGAGAGACCCAGAGACAAAAGGAGGGACAGACAAAAGGCACTTCTAGGAAAAGGCCTAGGCTCATCATCAGTGTGCTAAATATAACAGGCTTACTTTGGCAGAGGCTTAAAGGATAACTTCGAAGATTAAAAGAAAAAAACAAACAAACAAACAACAAACTCACTGACCTGTCAGTGACAAACGCCTTCATTTGTCTTCAGTCTGAATCTTTTGTTTTATTTTACCCAATTATTTGCCTCGCTTCCTTCTTCCTGTGAGCTTCATTCTGCATCTTTCCTATTCTACCAGCCAGCCTGAAGGAGTGCAGCATGTGTTTACTGAGACGTGTGAAGCCGGTCAGCACTCATTCAAACCACACACATCAACAATTCCGGCCTCTAAGCGGCCGCTACTACTGTGTTTAGCTAGGCTACATAGTGCTTCTCCACATCATAGAGAACACATGCAGTCATGCAGTGACCAAAACCACACTAGTAAGTCTAGATTATAGGTATTTTAGCCTAGTAGCAAAAGTGCAAAAGATCAGACACTGAACGCACCTTGGCTGATCCATGTTTGGTTAAAAGTTCAAGGCTCATTTATGCCCTCCCCAACAAAGCCATGCTGGCCGGCTACCACTTGTACACCAGGTGTTAACTCTTAGGATCCAGCTGGGCTCTGGGTCCCAGTGAATGAGCTCCAAGACTAATAAGCGCTAACAGCAGCAGTTAGTGCCTCGGAGGGTGCGCGCACACACACACACACACACACACACACACACACACACACACACACACACACACACACACACACACACACACACACACACACACTCTAAGTCCTTCACCCACCACTGCCTTTCAGGGACATCTAAATCAATGCCTTCAGGACATGAATGGCACTTTCACTATACTATTAACAGCCAGCATGACCTGAAAATGCCTTGTGGGGAATTGAGTGATATTTGAAATTCACAGAGAAGCATTAATTAAAGGGCATAAATTTGAGCGTGTGGGTAAATTTGAAAAGCCATGTCTGTTTGAGGATGTTATCGCTTGACACTGTTAAAATGTACCGGCCTGGCCTTCCAGTAATATGACTTTTGTCAACTTATTACTTAAATCTCACTCTCGTACTTAAAAATGCAAGATTTAAGACATAAACAAAATGGACACAAGTAATGAGACAGCAGCTCATTCATTGTTTTTCCCCAAATCAAGGGAATTATTAAAGGGTTAATTCTGCTTTTGCTGGAGTAACTCTCTCTACTTTCTAGGGAAGGCTTCCTACTAGATTTCAGAGCGTTGCTGTAAGGATGTGATTGCATTCGGTGATGCATGTTAGTGAGGTCAGGATGTTGGATGGCCCTGCCTCATCCCCAACTCAAAGTACTGAATGGAGCGCCATAATTCCAATTCCAGCCCAATGCTTTAGGGGGAGGGGGGGGGGGGGGGGTTACCCCTCTAGCATACACCTGGCATTAGGCATAGTGCCAACATGTGTATGCTAACCTGCTCCAGAGAGTCTTATAGCTGAATGCATTCATTAGAACGGGTGACTGGGCAACTGCGTCACATTAGCCAGATTCATCTGCATCGATTTCAGCTCCACTCTTTTTTGACGCACTGCATCCCCCAAATCTGCTGAGTCTGACAGACAAGATGCTTCCCATACTAATGAATGGGATCGGGTGCAGTGTGGCTGCTAAACGCAGTGTTAGACGGGCCCTAATCCTGAGCTGACAGCTGATGAGTGAGATCATAATGTTGTATTAACATAGTTGTATTACAAATAGTGTTTCTTACACTCAAGGTTGTACTGAAAAACATATATCCCAAGATAAATGACCTCATGAGTAATTCATGGGTATCCTCAGTACACTGAATGTCTGTATGCATCATAAGTAAGGAGAACTTTTGGACCAATTACAGAGAGCCAGTAGGTAACAGATGTTAGCCTGTTATTGATCCCGTTTCTCTCTAAATCCACTATATGTCCAAATGTTTGATGACACCCCATTCAGCTACTTTAAAAGGGGAACCATTGCTGACACAGATGTGCAAATGCACAAACACATAGAAGTACTGCCAGTAGAATAGGACTCTCTGGAGCAGATGACATGAACCTATTCTATTGGCACCATGCCTAATGTCAGGCATGGACTAGAAGGGTATAAAGCCCCAAGCATTGACCTGTGGAGCAGTGGAACTGTGTTCTCTGGAATGATGAAGCTCCATCCAATACTTCTGGGATGCATTGAGGGAGTTATGACCTCACTAATGCTCCTGTCTCTGAACGCAATCAAATACTCACAAAAATCTTCCAGGATCCATCAGAGAGCCTTCCCTTAACGGTAGATGCAGTTTCTGAAAAACACTTCAAATTGTGACTATGGTGTTACATGTTTGCAAGCTCTTCTACATTTACTTAGTACTCATATTAGAAAAGTTATTGCATCATCTCTGCTCTTAGACCAAGTTGGACACTCCACATCTGAGAATTACAGTGTTGCATCAACTTCAAAACTATTCAATATCTGCTGCTCTCGAGAGCCGTGGCCATCATTAAGAAGAGGGCAGGTGTTCAGGTCTAAAGAGGTGTTCTGGCCGAGATGTAGGCAGTTATTACAATGGGCTTGCCATTAATAACTGCATTATGTCTACAACTGCTGCCCTTAAACTTGAAATATTCTTTACAAAATAGATGCAACGCAAGTAAGCCACAAATATCTACTTTACGTTCTAGTCAGAAATGAACATGTAACAATTCATTTAGATCTGTCAATATTGATTATACTCATAACCAAGAAAAGAAAAGAAAACTTTTTAGAAAAAAAAATAAATAAAAACTGATCTTGAAGTTCAGCTGAATTCCATCATTAAGATTTCATTTTAATTATTCAGCTGAGCATTATTGCTTGTTGCTTTTTCCTTAGTACTGGTCAGGCTAATGAGAATAACGAAACTAATGGTACTTTTACTAAGAGGATTTTTGGATAGACTTTCACATGTTGGAATGACAATATTGGCTTTTGGCCAATATATATAAAAATATATATATGCATAAAAAGAAGTTGGTAAATTCTTCATAAAGACTAAAAACACTTTTGTAAAGATGTAGAAAATGTAGGACAGACAAGAATGGGTGTGTCCATCAGTAAATGCAAGACAGACCCATAGGAGAACTTAAAATATGCATGATCATCATCATAACGGCCAACTAAGCACTGCAGATTCACTGAAAAGATGTCCTTTTTCAAACCAGCCAGGTTCAATTGACTACCCGTGACAGTCCTAGCATGGCCTAGAGCTCATAATGTAACTAAACTACTGAATTCCAGGCCACACACTTCAGACATTCACTTGTGTATCTTGGGTAGTTCCAGCTCAAGCACTTCAGTCCACATTATAAAAGATAATATGAAGGATAAACATTCCAGTGAGAGTTTCATGTGGAGAGAACAAACACTGAAAGCCAGCCTAAAGCCACAGGACTCTACATACACACATAGAATAGGATCTTCATTTTACTGTAATATTTATCTGCTGACCTAGATAGCAGTGTAAAATGCGTCTGAAAGTCTCCAGAACAAACAATACTGTGATACTGGCTAAAGTACGACTATATAAACCAAGACAGCAGGACCTGGAGCAATACAGGATTTCAAATCACACAATTCTCGTTTCCTGCTGTTTTCTGACTGCACAAAAAACATTTCTTCATGCTGTTGCTTCATACTGTGAATGTTGCAAAGTTTTTTAAGCTTCCATAATCTTTACCACATTTGATATACATATGTATAAGTGTAGACATTACTTACACTTGTACAAAACACAATAGAAACTGCAAATATAAGTTATTATGTAATAACTTATTATGTAATCTTCTGCAAGGTTTTTCACCAATCCCAAAAATCCCTTCGCCAAGAAAAGAACCCTTTTAGCATCCAAATATGGCTTGAATGGCTTAATATGGAACCACTGCCTTTGAAGAACCCATTTTTTAAAAGGGCAACAGCAAAACAACAATAACTACACTGCTAGACAGACGTGGGCAATGCAATGATATAATCCATAGAGTGATAAAATTGCGCCACTTTTCTGTGTAAACTGTGGATACCGTCAGAACTTGGATGGGGTGATTGTGTTGGTTATCATTTTATTAGAACTTCAGCTTACCGAATGTTACACCTTTCTCTCTGCAGCACAAAAACGTGTTGCAAAATGTGGTCCTCAGACTGTCAGTAGAAGAACCAAGGCAGTCCTTGTGCATGCACGTTTCAACAAAGTCAGTCAGTCACTTAGCCAGTCAATAAACGATATTGCTTTTCTCTAGGTTCACAGTCCAGCAAAAAGCATTTTAAACACACGCTAATAGGCTTCATTGCCCAGAAACAGGTACATCTGGATTTCTACTACAAGTCGTCAGCAACCTTGTTTTATGAAACATGGACATCTGGTCTATTCCACTGCTGTGGTTGGCGGCACTGACCGTGGCAGAGTTTTCCACTGCTGTTCCATTGAATAACATGAAATACCCAGTTTGCTGCTAAATTCAACTACAGTTATGTAAACACACCAGGTTCTAATTAGCCCGCTGTTGTAGATGAAAAAATGAACACACAAAGGTTATTGGACTCATCCGTTATACACAGATATGGGAATTCTGGGATGCTGCAGGTGCTAGATATTTTTTCCGTACATATCTGGATATACCACTACATAAACAGAAATTCAGCCTACATCTGCCTGCATGACCATTAAAGAGCATTTATGCATCAATTTTTTTATATATATTTTTCTGTTCCAACTTATGGGATGTAAGAACCACAGAATGCCTGTTGAATCCTGTATGGTAGCGCAATCTTGAAGAATCATTATATTTTTGCCACTACCCCCAGCGCTACGTTTAAGGTTAAATGTGTGTTTCATTCACCAATTAAAAATGGCAGGAGAATAATATACTCCAGCTTTATGGCTATTACTCTAAAGCAGCACCTTGTCTGGAGTGTAACTTCATTACTGGTCATTTCTCTGTGGTGTTGGCTGTCACACATGGCCGTGTCAACACCCAGTCAGGCGTTTTTCTTCGAATTCCTCTCAGCGAAAGGGGCGTCAGGCCTGTGCAGATGCGACCTGATAAAACGATCCAGAGTGTTATCAGCGCCTCTACGGCCAGGCTTTTGGGGGGTGGCAATAAGCGTTAAATGGAGCTGAGCATCACTCTGAGTACGATGGACACGTTTAAAAACCCCCGTGAGGCCGCCGCCACCTTGGCCAGGGCAGATGGGCGTGTAATTGGAGTTATTGGCGGGGCACGAGGGGCCAGATGGGGTCACAGCTGGAACGATGAGTCGAAGCTGCGTGGCCTGTGGCCTCTCCATCAGTGCTGAGTGATGGCTATAGGTTTGAAAAGCTCTATCTAGCCTGATAGAGCTCAATAAATCCTCTACTGCTTCTCAGCTGTCCACTGTACAGCAGTCCAGGGCAGGCCATAAAGAAAGCCATGAAGTCTAGAGGTACCAAAAAACGCTGAGTGCTGATTTTACAATCCCTCACTTTAAGTATGGGCCTTTCTTTAAAAATGAATGACTGGCATATCAGCAGTGGGAAAAGGAATAAGGAGGTAATTGGGGAGACAGAGTGTGCTTTACCATTTTTCTTAAATGATAAAAGACTTGGTCTTAAAGCATGGGGGGAAAAAAAAAATCCATCAACCAAGAGCTTTGGTTTTGTGAAACTGGAATTCTTCATATTTTTTTTTTTTTACGAAGCTATGTTGCACACAACAGTAGCATTCTACATAGTCCAAACAGTCATAGCAAGCTGCACATGTAAACACATTAGCATGTTGCAGTGCCAAAAATGTTAAATGACTAAAACAAGTAGCAGCATTTCGCATAGCAGAAACTGTTGCATAGCTGACATACGTCAGTAACATCACATGACTACATGCTATAGTTCCATGCTACGTACACTGCTAAATACAGTAGTTGGATGTCCAAGACCTAAAAATAATGCTGCATAGAAAAACAACAGTAGAACATACTAAAATACTTACTGCGACTAAAAACAGTAGTAGCATGTTAAATAACCTATACACTACGTGTCCAAATGTTTGAGGACACCCCTTCTAATGATTGCATTCAGCTACTTTAAATTACAATAGGACTCTCTAGAGAAATTAACAATACATTAACCTATTGGCACCATGCCTAATGCCAGGCGTGGGCTAGAGGGGTAAGCCCGTCCAGCACTGAGCTGTGGCACAGCGAAACTGTGCTCTCTGGAAAGATGGTTCTGCATCCACTAGTTTTTGGGATGAGTTGGGGATGAGGTGGTATGGTGAGCCTAACCTCAGTAACGCTAAATCACTAAATGCAATCAAATCTTCACAGCAATGCTCCAAAACCTAGTGGAAAGCTTTCCCAGGACAGTAGAGACAGTAACTCCTACAAAAGCAGGACAAAATCTTTTTTTTTTAATACTACTGATTTCAGCAGAAACAATGAATGAACATATGCCCCAATACTTTTATCCACTGTGTTGCTAAAAATGCCTGTATATTATAAAAACAAAAAAAATAGGTAGCATGTCACATGGCCAAACAGCTACAATCTCAGATACTAATATGTCTTGGCTGATCATCTAGAGATAGGGTAGATGATCAGGGATTAGGGATGAACGAGCACATTGAATTGCACATTTTAATGGTCATGAAAAAGTTCTCCAAGCGGTTTGTGTCACAGCCTTCAAACGCAAGTTGGACAGATTTTTAGAAAGAGAGCACTTTTCTCCAGACATTCAGCTAAGAAAATCTGAAATTCTCATATTTTAAACAACAGTCATCTCCTCTAAGGAACATCTGAATACAAAGTGATGTTGAAAGTTTTACACCCATTCAATTAAAGGACACAAAATCATAGCTACGAATAGCCCTGTCTACTGTGGATCAGCAAGTTTCTTGACTTATTCCTTATGTATGTCTGGCAATGGCAGTTTTTGCTGCGATATGAGACACATGAGATTACTCAGCGCAATGCTACCTGTTTAAAGCTGTCATCATGTGTAAGCTATATTAGCCTCATTGAAGTTTTTAGTGTTTCACCTAAAGGGTTGCAAAGTCGAGTGTGATAGAGGAACACTTCGACAGAGAGCACTTAGAAGGCTCTTCTCTGGCTACAGTGATGTTTAGCTGGCAATAGGTGGAAAAAAGTGACAAGGGGAAAAAAATAATAAATAAAACATTCTCAGATCTTTTCTGAGATAACTTCTGCACAGCTCTGTAAATGTACAACTGCTCTGCTGTTAACATGCACAGAAAAACACCCAGTCTTTCTGAGAATGCTTCCCCGGGCTTTTCCCTGATGTTCCTCAAAGCAGCGCTATTGATCCTTTCAGCATCTCTCCATGCATTCAAAAAAGTGTGTGAAAAAGACACAGTGCCTTAGAGCTGTGCTCCCTCTAGTGGATCTGATTAATGCCCCTTCAGACTCACTTCACTCACTGCATCCTCCACCATCCCTCTGCCAAAAAGCCCAAAGCCAAAACACTGATCCCTTATATGATAGCAAGACTAGTGCAAGAGTATAATGAGAACAGTGACTGCACCAGAGCAGGCCCATGGCTGCCTCATGCGGATATCAACAACAAGACTCAACAACCAGATCAAAAGTTAACTGAAAAAATGAATAAATGATGAATAAATTAATTAGTTATTCAGTTACATTTAGAATATTTATTCAGCTATATTCTTGCACACCTTCTCCTCATGCTACACCTCAAAATAACAAGGCTGTACTGATTCACGAAACCTCGAAAACACTCTAATCACCAGCTAATACCTTAGTGTAGAGCTAACACGCTAACCAGAAACTAACAAGCCACACAATTATACAGCATAAAGGCTCATCAATACCCCGTTATAACCATACGTCTATGTGTCTTTTACATTCAGGGCCGGCCCAAGCCTTTATGGGGCCATAAGCAGATTTTCATTTGGGGCTCCACATACCAATCCGCGGAAACGCCCGGGCCTTTACCCATCCAACCATCCAAGCGGCCCAAGAGTGGCTGCAGCCAACAGCAGAAATTAATTAATCTACCATTGTTGTGCTATATAATAAATGAATGTAAAATCCCTTTTACCTGTGTAATACCATTTTGTTTTATTACTCAATGTTATTTTTTAAATATATATTTTTATCATGATATCTTGGTGCTCTTGGGGACCCCCTGGTGACGTTGGGGCCCTAAGCGGCTGTGTAATTCGAGTATACCTTGGGCCAGCTCTGTTTACATTGGCATGTAATATAAGGAATTTAACTTTGTGGGAGCAACACAAGTATGACATGTAACAAATAGTGTTAACAAGGATAAAATACACTAAACAATAAATAAGAATAAGAATAATATGTTAAACAAAGTACTTAAAGTAATAAAGATCTGAAAAACAAAATTATAATCTGAAATTTGTACTTATACAGGTATGAACACTGCATATCCATATGTAACCTGGGTAGACATCAATATACAAACTATTATGTACAGATATAATGATATAAACATTTACAGGAAAGTTACATCTGCACAGCTGTGCAAAAATCACAGTGCAAATTATGCTATGCATGTTATGTATCAGTACTGTGTTGCAGTTAAATGCAGTTTGGTTCAGTGAAATTTAGAAGCTCAGTTCAGTTATAGATTAGGTTCATAGATTAGGGTGTGAGGTGTCCAGGAGTCCCAGAGAGCACAACTGGCCTTGCTCTCTTTGAGTGGATAGGATGGCCTCCTTCTCTCCAATCACTCAGCACAATGCTAGCCACTCAGGCTACTGTTCGCTGACGTAACAGAACTGACAGTTCAGCACACATTCAAGGCCCAGCTAATAAAGTTGGAAATAGTGAGCTACATTGAGTCTTAAAGCAACATTATGAAGCAATTTTACTTTCAAGTTACAGCTTCAAAATCATGCTGAAAGCACTGACTTAAAAAGCAATTTGGAGAATGCTGTGTCTGTCGTTGCCATTTTGGGCTGGAACATTGCTACTGCACTATGGAACTTATATGGGGACTGTGTAACGCTGCATAACAGTCATACAGTGTAAAATCCCGCAATATTAATCTTGGTAATATTCCCATGAAAGTCCACATGCTTTGTTCATTTTCAAAGTAAGAAAGTAAAGTAAACTAGTTTTCCTACCTAGAGGGAGTGCCCAGGAGCAAGAAATACCCATTCTTTCATAATGCTGCTTTAAGATGATAATTTCACACACACTTTAAGGCTACAGCTGTGTTTAAAACCACAGTATGCCCCTATAAAGCAATATAATTAACATTATTGCCCCTTACTCCAAATACTTTTAACCAACCACCCCAGACAGGTTTAGTCATCTTACTTAGTTTGTCTCTTTAGTTTTGTGCTGGACATTAGCTAAAAGGCGAGAGTTCGTGGAGTAGCGCAAATGAGTCTCGATAATTCATTGGCTAAATTCACGTTTCTGCCTTTCAGGACAAACATGCTGCACAGTCAATCAGCCAACTTCAGATCAGTACATATATATTTACACTGTTTTTTAAAATAACATTAAAAAATTATTATGGGTCATGAAAAAAATTCCAATTCACATAATTCTATACTAATACCTAATACCAAATATAAAATATAAATGTCTGGGACCTCCTTGTAACTTCACCTTCACCCAGTTAAATATGCAATCCCCAAATTCCTTCACATACAAAAACTGGGGTCCCTTTTGTTTTGTTTCTACTGTTTGTACTGTGTGGGAAAGAGCAGCTTGGCATCAAAGTACGCTGTCAGGGTGGGTTGCGCAAGAGGTAGGAACACCTAGCAATGCTGATGGTCCGGCGCTATGACCGCACTAGGTAAACACACACTTGCCTCAAACTGTGTCAGGTTAAATAATCTCACAGACGTAGTTCTGTAGTTTCTGACGCAGTAGGACACACTTCTTAGATCCAAAGCGCTGACAAATGTTGCGCTGACAAATGTTGCGCTGTCTAGCTCCAAGAGTACTGTTATTCCAGTTTCTAGCACACAACTAAAAAGCAAACTTCAGACAACAAATCAGCTGCATTTGGGTTAAGGATACAGAAATGGTGAATTAGCCTTTTTTCTCAAACTGTTCATTTTTGCTTTTTGGGGGGGCGTACAGTGCGCTTATTAAACGTACTGCTGAAGATATCCTTTTGGGTCCTTTAAAAGCTCAAAGCTTTAAAGAAATTCAAAGAGCAAGGCTAAGGCTTTGTTCTGAAACCACAGCGAGGGCCATTAAGAATGTACAGAACATGAGAACATGTTTTTTCTTTTTTTCTCTATCCTCCAGCACCATAATGAAGCAGAGTGGTGCGGCTGTTGTCGCACGGCCTGGCAGGATGAAGTGAGAGTTAATGTTGAGACGCAGCACTGGAGGTGGATAGGACTACCTTTTAGATGAGCTTTCACTGCGGAGATGAAACAGAGGCTCAACCTTTGCTTTGAAAGGTTTCAGTGTTGTCGGCGAATAAAACGATTCCAGAAAAAAAAGATGAAAAGGTAAATGAAATGTCAGCAGTCTCCAGCTGCTTTCACTGTTGATCTGTTTACTGCCGACTTCAGCTGTGAGCAGGCAATCAGAGTGGCTCAAAAACAAAGCTGGAAATCAGCCATCCAAGGACTCATTTAGACTTTTGTGGAAAAAAAAAAAAAACCTGACCCCCCCCCCCCCCCTCCACTCATGAGCATGTGAAGTGTTTCCTGCGATTTTCCTTATATAAGCGCCTGATTAGGGGAACTCAAGCTGTGGGCCATGCATCCCGGGGGTTGTGTGATCTGGACAAAATACTGCCCTGCCACTCAAAAAAATGTGCTCATACATTTTTAGTGAAGTGGAAAGTTGTGCTCTGTTAATATAGGAGATTACATACAAACACTGCTGAAAGTGAAGAGAGTTGAACATATATTGTTTAGATGCTGCAGGCGCTGCCATTCATGCAGAAAGGGCAGGAGCCATTAGGGGGCAATGCAGTTGGAGTACATCCTGCTTTTGTGGGGTAACTGTTGCTGCTATCCAGGGAAGGCTTTCTACTTGATTTTGGAGTATTGCTGTGAAGAGCTGATTCCATTCACAACACAGAGTGTTTCATGCTTAACTCCTCAGTTCATCCCGAAAGTACTGGATGGAGCATAATCATTCTGGAGAGCAGAGTTCCATGACTCCACAACTCAATGCTGGGGGATTTATACCACACTTTGTTTGATAATTTGAAGTGTTTGAGGGCAACTCGATGTCATTGCTGTGAGATCTCGTACAGATGTCTAAGCTTAGTTGGCAGATCTTCTGACATGCACAGAGTTTATTCGTAGTTACTAGTTTACCATCTGGTATGTACAACCTCTTAAAAATGTCACCACAGAACCATGTTAACACTCTCACAGCTTTATTAGAAACATGGTTCTTTGGGGAAACCAAAATGGTTCTTCTATAGCATCTAAGAACCATTTGAAGTAGAGATGTCTCGATCCGATCCCGGCATTGTCTATTTTCGTAACAATTCAGCTCCAGTTCTGTTTTACCAGCGGGAGAACCGCACACCTCTCTCAGTTTTTAAACCAGCACTGAAGAGCGCATTCAGAACTGGGAGGAGGAGGCTAACTCTGAGGCTAATACACAAATGCTACAGAAAAAAAGCTGAATGGTCAGGAAGATCAGTCAGACTGGATTCTATTCTGACTCAAGGGACTCAGATTTAGACCCTTAATTTATCAAGAGTCTACAGTGTAAGAATACAGTACACAATTTGAAACATGTCTAGTGTGTGCATTTTCCATACAGCTATTCCAGAAACTTTGAGTGGAAACTAAGCAGCAATGGAAGAAGTCACATTGATATTCTGAGCGAGAGATTAGAGCAATCAGAGCAGTTTCCTAGAAAGATGAGAGCTCATGTGACAGATCTCATATCTGCCATGTTGTCATGTTTTCGGTCTTAAGAACCTGCACTGCCTCTTACTGATGCAGTGTGGTCTTTCTGCCCGAACAGGGAATGGAACCCTATTCTGCCAGGTGGAATGCAGTGTTTTTACACACTACACTACACCAACCACACTCATTTTATATTGTGCCAAATTACATTTTCAACCTAGTTTTGCAAGTTAATTTTAGCACCGCCAACACAACACAATGGCCCGTCATATGTACAGAGCTCCTGCACATATTGCAGCCATCTGTGTCATCAATGCAGCAAAGTACAGCAACAGCAGCACAGTAAAAACACAATAACAATAAACAAGCAATACATTATGCAGCCAGACTTCCTGCATCATCAACCCCGCATTGACATGTAAGCCATTACGTGTCTAGACAGCTGCATTCAGTGCCAGACAGGCCAGGTGTTTGGGCTAATGCAGGATGCCCAGGAAGTCAGGACTGGCCAAGACTGATGGCACAGCGATGTCCACATAGTGCCAGCCTGTCTGTCAGTGTGAGATGCCAGTGCAGTGTGTGAGGGAATGGAACATTTCAATGGTAGAATTTCAGTCATAAATTGCTCAGCATGAAACATTATGCATGTATTCTGCCCCATTACCGGAGCTCCACCTTGCTGGTGTTAGAGACTGGTCCACCTGTTGAAGTAGTTTGTAATAACCCTTCTCTAAAGCTTAGTGGTCAGTTTCTGCCCATAGAGCAATGACACGGACACAAATGCACTAGCACCACCCAACAAACCACATGAGATACCACAGCAACCACTTGGTAACACCTGAGAAAATACCTGGGACACCACAGCAGCCACCTAGGATCCTAAAGGATCCACCTAGGATCCCCTCGTCACATATGCAAAAAACAGCAGGACTGAAAGATTGCACCAGATTTCACAAGACGTCATATTCATAAAAGCACGATGTACTTCAACATGCTGCTTGATCGTGTAGAGCAAATTACAGTAGCTTAATAGAGCTGCATGATGTACCAAGTGGTCAATGTGTTTTCAGTACAATACAGACTAGTACAGACCAGAGGCTGACATTCGGCTGGTAATATTGGTCAATAAGATGTGTTATTATTATGTATAATTATTATTGTTCACTAGGAGAGCAGAACATGGTGATGCTGAATTACTGCACTTAAAAATCGCTACCATTAATTTAACTGTAATTACAGTTTAAATAAAGCTAATCTAGCTGTACTAAACGCAGTTTCTACATTAGACCTTGGCAGAAATGTTCATAATAACATATCAATATCAGCCATGAATCTCCATTTAGGCTAATGTAAACTTTATTAGAATACTAGCTAGCAATTACGATTTTTAACTGCAGAAAATGTACAAACTAACTTTTTTTTGGCTCCGTAATTGTATTTTAATGGTCAAAAAGTGTACTTTTGGTCTTCATTTTGTTCTGGCATCAAGGGTTGTGGTACTCCACTTGATGGCAATATTGAAACTGATATGTTGGAAGGAAAACCCTGGCAGTATAATACACACTCCACCTGTAACATCAAAGACCTGCAGCAGCCACATCACTGTGTTATTAATAGCACACTTCATCACAAAGCAAGACAGCTCAATTATTTACCAGGAAAAAGCTCCCAGATATCAATCATCATCGTCATCATCATCAGTGCTGGACAGCTAACATTAGCTTTTTAACCCAGATGTAAGAAGTTAACAAAACAGCCTTAATTATACACAAGCTGGTCAAACTTGAGACATTCTGAGATGAAGGTCAGCAATAAAACACAGAACTCTTCACAGTTGGGATCACGCGACCAAAGGCGTCATTAAGAAAATTCTAACTGGCCAATTCGGTATGTATGACGCTCATTATAAATTCATTAGGCTGTTAGGAATATTTAAATGTGTTTTGCCAATCGTAGCTTGAGGATCCTACAGATGTTCTGTAGAAAAGCAGCCAGTGCTGTCCAACCAAGTGCTGGAAGCATCAAATATTAAAACAGGTGTTTAAATATTTCATCATCATCCATTTATAATTATTTGATAGGATCAAGGGCACCTCTTGACAGGCAGGTTTCAAACTCATTTGTCACACTAGGTTTAGAAACAATTTGGATGCATGACTGCAAGCCATTATAGTCCTACAGTTAAAGTTTTTAATTATAGTCATCTCACAAAAACATTGTAGCTCCAAAACAACAAAAACTTGGACACGTACAAAACCTTGACTTTCAATTTACATTTTAAAATTGACAACAAAAAAAGTTATTTTAATTCATGTTGGAGCATTTTTGATCAGCTTGAAGCTCCCCAGCTCTGATACAACAGCTAACAGATGCCTGTGCTGATCAACATCACACTGGGAGTGACCCAGCCTTGAGAGAGCAAGGCCAACTGTGCTCTCTCGGACCGGCTGCGGATGGCAAACAGCATGTCTGGATTCAAACCAGTGATCCTTGGATCATTGTGGCAGCGTTTTAGTCCACAGGACTTCTCGGAACCCCTACATATCTTATATTAATACCAATCATAGTACTTCCTTCATATACTTCCCTCATTTACATGTTATGCCTATAATGTCTATCATTAGTCAAATAATCTTATTACAAAATGGCGCAACATGTAGGCACAAATGTCGACCCACACAACGGTAGTATGCAATGAAACATGCAGTTGGTCAGGTTTCTTTCTGCACGGACGATACCTTGGAAAATATATCCAATATAATCAGAAAAGCACACTGTGACAAACCTTTCATTTCTATTTTTATCTATTATCCATCAGGCAGTTGTTCTTTACAGTGTGTCAATATTTTATAAAGAAAGGACCAATAGAAATGCTCCATAATTACCTAGACTAAAATCTTTTTACACTGACTTCCATTGAAAGTTTAGTTTTCCCCTCCACGAAACGATAAACATGATCATACTGCCCACCTTTAATGTGAAAGGTTGAACTGTACAGATTCATTATATATTGTTTATTTATTTATTGCTTTCACATATAATAGGAGTGAATAACATTTATAGAAAAACTGGTTCTGTTAACTTCATCATTTAAAGACAAAGTAGCCCCATTCACTAAAACTGTACAAAAACAAGCTCTAATTGGTTGTCAAATATGAATGATTAAATATGACTATTCCATGTCCATCATTATTCTAGATTACAGAACAGTGCACACAAAGATAAAGCAGTTTAAGAGCAAGTGTGTTGATGTGACTTGATACCAGATGTGTTACAGTTCACACTTTGCTTAGCTTGGAAACACACACATCTGCTCCCAGACAGCATAACTCTAATGGAAATGATGCTGATAGCCAGTCAGTTGGATTCTGCTCCGCTGGCCGTTGTGCTGGTGTATGAGTGTGTGTGATTTTGAGCCAGCAGGTTGGTGTATATCCCTCCCTCCAGCACAACACTGCACAGTGCCACCTTTCATCAGCATCACTGGTGTTGCACCAAAGTCCTAGAGCCCATGCAGAGAAAATATTGTGCATAGAGAAGCATATTGTGATTATGGCAATAAATACTAAGGTATCAATCTGCCTGTACAAGTACAGTGACTTGACAACATTTATAAACACTCAGACTATGGAAGTGAGGCTAAAAGGCTAAATGTTAATGATAGGCAGACTTAGCGAAGCGCCTTTCAGGGAAGGCCTAATCAAAGATGATATGCTATGCTGCATGGCTCCTGTGAGCCGTCCCAGCTGTAGACCAGGCAATGAGCCCACCAGAGTAATAAAATCAGCTTATTTAAAGTATACAGGATAAAGAATTCTTTAAGTACAAAAATATTTTAATATTAATATTATTTTTATTACATTTATTTTTAGGACAAAAAAAAGAATTAATAAACAAAAATGGAAAAATGGAAAAACATAATAATAAAAACAAAGCTGGAATTTGATCAGGTTCAATATATCCCTGATCAGCTCCACTACCAAACCTTTACAATAAATCAGGACATCTCTGGTGTGTGCATCATGGCATCCTGACTGACGAGTGAAATATCAGGCAGCCCTAGCGGTGAGGCTGGCTAAGAAGGGGGGGAAGAGAGTGAGAGTGATTAGTCATAGGCCGCTCCTGAGGAATAAATAACGCACGACCAGAGTGACCTTGAAAGGCAGTCACATGACTCGACCGGCAGTCTCAATCCCCCGTCTCCGCCCCCCCACGGCCCTAATGCAGCGGGATACACACAGGCACTGGAGGCTGATGAACAGATGGGAGTCGTGGGCCATCTTATGCAACCACACAGCTGCGGCTTAGCACACGACTGGCTGTCTTTTTTTAACTCGTTTAATGTGTCAGTGTTAAAACGGTGGAAACTCAAACAATAAATATTGGTGGGCATGAAATGCGTGTACCATTCAGAGGCAAAACATCTTCTTTTAACAAAAAAGCAATAGAAAGTCACAGTCCAGGGGTTCACATATGCCATGACTGACCACCTGACCCAACCTGGATATGAACCCTTAGAGCAGTGTGGAAGAGTAGAGTCATTTATTTCTGTAAATGCAAATTTACATAATGCAGTTATTTAAGGAGGGTCACTGGAGGACAAAATGATTTTTTCAGCACCGTCATTTATTTCTGAACTTCTGATGTCTGAGCTCAACAGAAATTTGTTTATGTTGTCAGCTGTTGTCAGTTCACATCTACTTATATCTATCTGGATTCCCAAGTACTTGCCACATTTAATGAAGGCTCAGCTCTACCACATGCGATCCAAACAAATCATGTTGTGCATCACTGAAAAGCTTGTTCCCTGTAGAATCTAGACTAGACAAATGTCTGTTTCCTTCAAACTAACATAAGCGTTCACACAAATAGTGCACGTTTTCTAAAATCTTTGGTTCATGCAGGCAAATATCAGTTTTCAAAATACCTTCATCCATGAGACACTAAGTATATATACAATTTCCTTTAGAATAATCAGTACATGCGGAGTATTTAAGTGGCTCAGAGCCCTGGGCTATTGATGACAGGGTTGTGGATTCAATGGCCGGGTACACCAAGTTCCCATGGTGGGGCCATTGAGCAAGGCTGTTAAGGGGTAGCATCTCCGACCCTGGCTTTCTAAGCTGGAACATGCAAAGAGAAAAACAATCTCTATCCTGTACAATAGAAGGTAGTTTACTTAATTCATTTCAAACCACATGTATGTTGTATGCAAGATTTGATGCGAGATTATCAACATAGCAAAAAAGTAAACATTGCAAATTCACAACAAATGGGCCAATAAAAGGCACCAATAGTTCAAGTGTTGATAAGGTTATAAAAGCATCAAAACACAAAATGCAAAGACTGTTATTTTTCAAATAACAAATTACCCACTGCAGAAACATCCGGTCAAACAGGACTAACTCTGCTCTCTTTGCACGGACCTGCACTAAAATCTTTTTACATTGACTTCCATTGAAAGTCTAGTTTTTCCTTCCCCTGTAAAGGTGCTTTTCTGGAGTTCCAAGATTTTTGCATGACTGCGACAATATAAAACAATATCACATTAACACTAAACACAATCACACTGCTCACCTATAATGTGAAAGGTTGAACTGTACAGATTTATCATAGATTGTTTATTTATTTATTCATTGATTGCTTTCAAGTATAATAGAGGTGAATAACATTTATAGAAAAACTGTTCTGTTAACTTCATCATTTAAAGACAAAGTGACCCTTCTTCAGTAAAACAGTACAGAAACAAGCTCTAATTGGAGCATGTGGATAGACATTTATTTATTATTATTTATTGTCTCTCCCTGCACAACTGTCAGTAGTAAACTCAGCACAGCTAACCCGGAGCATCCCATGAGCCTTGCTGTTTTGGAGATTATCCAACCAGTTGTCTGTCCAAAAGCATTTGGCCCTTGTCCAAGTCGCTCAGATCTTCATGGTTGACTATTTTTACAGAATACAACAAGACAACCGGCTGTTTAATTACTGTCCATTTCCCAGACTTAGACATGCACTGTTGTGATGGGGTACATCAATGCTATTTGCATCAGCTAAAGGCCTCTTTTCCACTGCAGGGCCAAATGGTTAATGCAAAGGCCGTGCCATACTGTTCTTGCCATATCTCATTTCTTTTTCCTTTTGCTGTGTTGCTAAATCAATCATCTCTCTCCCCTGCTACCTGTGTCAGACTAGCTACCCACCCTCCGGCCACTGCTACCTTTGTTAAAATCTACATGGACTCTTAACTACCTACCACTACTATTATTACCACCATTGACCATCATTACTCTCATTACTCTCTACTACAATTATATTAGTTATATGAGCAGTAGAACAGTCTTATGTGGTGGTACAGTGACCGTATTAATAATTTATAAATAGTTCAGACCAGAGAAGGATGGATCCCCTTGTGAGTCTTAGTTCTACCTAAGGTTTCTTCCTCCAGCTCTGAAGAAGTTTTTCCATGCCACTGTCACCTTTGGCTGCTCACTGGGGGTCTTTTTATGTTTTTGGAAATATCTAAACTCTGTGTTGCGTAATGTACTGGAAATTAAATTTAATCGTGACCCATGCTTGTGTCTCCTGAATGACAACTCCATTATGGGGTTATACAGAGTAAACTACTGCTTTTTGGATTTACTGGTGCTAAAAAGACAATCCTTCAAAACTGGAGTACACCTGTAATTCACATGGAATTACTGTGGGTTGTTAATTTACTTAATATAGCATGGTTAAGTCGTGCAGCAATACATTCAAGTCCTCAACCTGCCTGTTGCCTCCCATCTTCTCATTGTTTGGTGGTTGTGGCGCAACAGATAACACCACTACCTGCCACTGAGCTACCACACCATGTGGGAGACTGGGGTTCGATTCCCAGTGTGGGTGACTATGCTGCGCTACATCAATCTGAGTTCTTGGGCAAGACTCCTAACACTACATTTGCAACCCTCCCAGCGTACACTGTGGCCCCAAGTACGGTAAGCTAACTGTGCTGGGCTCCAAACCGCAGCCGTGTTGATAAGCCACCAGAACCAGAAGGTTACCCTGCAGTGGAAAAGCAGCCTATGAGTGGTGATACTGTTTTGGCTCATGGGTGTATTATTGCAGTAGATATGAGATGGCTTCTTTGAATTGAATCAGTGAAATAAATCACAAGCACGGTATTTAAAAAGAATATTAATAGACTTCTCCCCTGTTGAAATCATTGTGAATGTACATACAAGTACACCTAACTTTAGTAAAACTGCTGGGAACACAATCAGCATTACTGGGCTTCATTCACCTCATTCATCTTCCTAAGAATTAGTCCTTGAGGAAAGTCCCTGCTCTTATAATGCTGGATCCCACTGTATTCATAAACTGAATAAATCTCAAATAAGACAACACTGGTGAATGTCAGAATCTGACATCTGTGGGTTTTAAGAAGACATTTCATCTTAAGAACCGTTGGTGAATAAGTCAAAGTGTAATTTATTTATTTATTTGTAATAACACTGCTCACACTGACGAGGCCCGGGCTAACAGGTGTCGCACCTTAGTCAGAATTTCTCCATTAGTGTCAGTGAGCAACCGGTTAGAAGGACTTCATCCAAAACAATATGGCTCGTTTTTGTTGTTGCTGGCGATCATCTGCGACATCTGAGGGTTAAGCAATCCCAAAGAAGGCCAAAACAAGCCAACAGTGGGAACTCTCTAGGATCCTGGACGCACGGACAGAGACTAGCCACAGGACTTAAGCTTAGTGGTGAAAGCGCTGGAGAATTTAGCTGCGTGTGTCAGGACTGAAAAGACGCTGCAGAAGAACCACTGGTGTGTTGCCTCCGTCTAACGTCAGCGGTGCTCAGCAAAAAGCTGCCTTATACGCTTTCCAGAAATAGCAGGTGTGACATCAGCACTACGTAAAATGAAGTAGAAAAAAAAGCCTCCAGTTGGAATGTGTGAGACGTGTCTTATCCCCCCCCAGCCAGCCCCCACCACAACCACCATCCCGGCTTAGAAGAAGAGATAGAGGGAAAGCGGCGGATACATGCGGAGCACGTTCAGCCTCTCACACTGCAAACGAATTAAAGCACGGAGCAAGACACAGTCAGACACAAATTACTGTGTATAACAATACATACACACACACGCGCAAACAAAACGTACCTGCGGTGTGAATTGGCTAGAACACGAACGCATTTGAACAGCATTAGAAACAACAAAGTGTCTGAACGGCAGAGTTTGTGTTACTGTGAGGATGACAGTTCTGTACGTATGGTGGGTCTATTATGTGGAACAACTCATCTAGACAGTGAAACAGTCAACAAACACAACGACATGGATTACACTGTAGGCAAGATCACGCCTCTAATGACTTACTGTTCATTTAAGCTGACGTCCATACCCTAAACACACATACACCATGTAATACACTATGCAGTACTCACAAGCGGTAGAATCTGTAAGCCATGATGAAGCGGTGCCCGTTGTGTGTGTCAAGCGCGGGAAAGCGGAGCGGCTGAGTTTCAGTCTAGCGCATGCTGCTCCCTCACACACATACACACCTCTTCGCTCACACGCAGACAGGCTCGGCTAGCTCATTCAAGCTTAGCCACAAGGGGCGGGGCTAGACGAGTGTGAGAGAGTATGAATGTGCGTGTGTTTACATTGGTGTGTATGCTGGAAACTCTGTATACTGTATGTATGCTGGGATCTCTTTGATTGAATCCTGCCCTGTGTGGAAACAAAATAACGCATTCAAACATATGTACATTACAGACAGGCTGGTGCAAAAGTTTGGGCATCCTTGGAGAAGTAGTAAACTGCATCTGTAGCTAAACAAATGTAATATATCTTGAAAATCCAAAGACAGCTGTTCTGGTATTAAGAACATTAAAAAAAATAATAAAAATCAACAGTGTGACTCATGCTACAGTTTGGGCACCCTACAACCTCAAGAGTAACACCCCCTTTGCAACTGCTTTTGCTAGCACGTATTACAAATACTTCTGCTAAAAGTATTACAGTTCTTATAGCTCGAATGTTGCAATAGGGCTCTAGCTCTAAAATATTCTTGGGTCATCTTGAATGCACAGCTGGTTAAAGGTCTATCCTCTTATTTTCTATAGTTGTTTAGGTCAGGGGACTGTGAGGGTCCTTCCAAAAGCTTCAGCTTGTGTCTCTTCAGGTAGTCCAAAGTGGTTTTGAGATATGAGGCCAACCTTTTATCAGCTACAATCTTTCAACATATGGCTTTAACATATTTGCTATCAACATGTGCTGGTAATTTTTGGAATTCATTCTTCCTTCTACCCATGCAGTATTTCCCATTCCACTGGTAGCAACACAACCCAAACCATGATAGGTCCGCTTCTACACAGTTAGCAAGAGGTTCTTTTCATGAAATACAGTTCTTGTTTCCTGTGGCCAAAGACTTCTAATTGGACTTTATCAGTCCACAGAACTGGTTTTCAAAACCCAGCAGATGTTCTGTAGCATACTTCAAATGCTGAGTTTTGGAAAGAAGTTACAGTTAAGGTGCACCTTCCTCACGCAGGTTCTTGACAGTCATGGAGGGGGGGGTTGATTTGCCTTTGTTACCAGCATACGAACAGCGCTTTCCAATTGCTTTCTTTGTTTTTAAAAGGAACTGTGGTGCATAAAAGAGCCACACAATTTTTTGTTAAGGATATATCCCATTAGTTTATATTTGTCCAACTAGTTGTTTTTTTCTATTCCTTTCAGTCAATCTCAGATTAAAGCTGAAAGTTATAGTATAATATTCCTAATGTACAGTTCACAATCATTATTTAATTTTGACTCTATATATCTTATTTCAACGACATATACACACATGGACAAAATTGGTGGTACCCCTCGGTTAATGAAAGTAAAACCCACAATGGTCACAGAAATAACTTGAATCTGACAAAAGTAATAATAAATAAAAATGCTATGAAAATTAACATTGCTTTTCAACCATGCTTCAACAGAATTATTAAAAAACAAAACTCATGAAACAGGCCTGGACAGAAATGATGGTACCCTTAACTTATATATAAGTTATATATATATATATATATATATATATATATATATATATATATATATATATATATATATATATATAAAAATATAATATTTTGTTGCACAACCTTTTGAGGCCATCACTGCAATTAAACGATTCCTGTAACTGTCAGTGAGACTTCTGCACCTCTCAGCAGGTATTTTGGCCCACTCCTTATGACAAATTGCTCCAGTTGTCTCAGGTTTGAAGGGTGCCTTTTCCAGACGGCATGTTTGCTCCTTCCAAAGATGCTCAATAGGATTTAGGTCAGGGCTCATAGAAGACCACTTCAGAATAGTCCAATGTTTTCCTCGTTGCCATTCGTGGGTGTTTTGGGTCATTATACTGTTGCAAGACCCATGACCTACGACCAAGCTTTCTGACACTGGGCAGCATAGTTCTCTCTAGAATCCCTTGATAGTCTTGAGATTTCATTGTACCCTGCACAGATTCAAGACACCCTGCCATATGCAGCAAAGCAGCCCCAGAACATAACAGAGCCTCCTCCATGTCTCACAGTAGGGACAGTGTTCATGATATGCTTTATTTTTCATCTGTGAACATAGAGCTGATGTGCCTTGGCAAAAAGTTCCATTTTTGTCTCATCTGTCCATAGGACATTCTCCCAGAAGCTTTGGGGCTTGTCAACATGTAGTTTTGCAAATTCCAGTCTGGCTTTTTTATGATTTGTTTTCAACAATGGTGTCCTCCTTGGTCGTCTCCCATGAAGTCCACTTTGGCTCAAACAACAACGGATGGTGTGATCTGACACTGATGTTCCTCAAGCTTGAAGTTCACCTTTAACCTCTTTAAAGGTTTTCTGGGCTCTTTTGTTACCATTTGTATTATCTCTTTACCATTTGTATTGTCTCTTTGATTCGTCATCAATTTTTCTCTTGCAGCCACGTCCAGGAAGGTTGGCTACAGTCCCATGGCTCTTTAATTTCTGAATAATATGTGCAACTGTAGTCACAGGAACATCAAGCTGCTCGGAGATGATCTTATAACCTTTACCTTTAACATGCTTCTCTATAATTTTCTTCCTAATCTCCTGAGACAACTCTTTCCTTCGCTTCCTCTGGTCCATGTTGAGTGTGGTACACACCATGTCACCAAACAGCACAGTGACTACCTGTAGCCCTATATATAGATCCACTGACTGATTACAAGATTGTAGACACCTGTGATGCTAATTAGTGCACACACCTTGATTTAACATTATTCACATTATTTTCAGTGGTACCATCATTTTTGTCCAGGCCTGTTTAATGAGTTTATTTTTTTAAATAATTCTGTTGAAGCATGGTTCAAAATCAACGTCGGATTTTCATTGGTTAATTTTTATAGCACTTTTTTTATTATTATTACTTTTGTCAGAATAAAGTTATTTCTGTGGCCATGTGGGTTTTTCTTTCATTTACCGAGGGGTACCAACAATTTTGTCCACGTGTGTATATGACATTTACTGTATAATAGAAATGATTCATACATATGCACACTGTTTTTGCAGACGGTGGCTCGGCTCCTCATCAGTGGCATGGCTATGAGATCCAGAGACCTGAGTGGTCCACGGGTAGCTATGGTAACAGAGGCGGTTTGGGAGGCAGGTCCCGTCACTGTGGATGTGTCACTGTGAAATGAAAGTCGAAATATTCTGTTTGCATACGTGTCCTGAAAGCTCCAAGCTTCTCTCCATGCAACCTATACAAACACACTTGTACCTCTTTGTAGGATCAAACTGTGTATATGCACAACACATTACATTAAAAGACCCCCTACGCTTAAAATGCCCTCTTCTATAGCTTATTAGAATTATGTTATATTATGGTTATCTGCAAACATTTGCTTAGTTAGTGATTCACTGCTAACACTGATCTCATGTCAAATATGTTATGTGTCCTTTGTCCAGGGTCCATGTTAACTTCTGCTGCTGGCACTAGTTTATGCAGCAGGCAAACAGCTCCACAAAGCACATATTGGATTTCAGCCAGCTGATGCTTCTCTGACTAGTTAAAGATAAAAGTAGGGTGAACATATTTTGGTTTTCAAAACAGAGGACAGTGGGCACACATGGGTGTCCACCACGGTTGACAAGTTCTTTTCAGGGGGTTTTAAGTAGTCCCAAGTTGTATGACTGTGGGAGGAAGTGAAATATCTTGAATATTAATACAATAAACATTAATTATATTAATCATTAATTATACATAATTAGCCGAAATAGCTTGTGTGTTCAAAGTTTAATAAGAAACCCATGATTTTACTAGATTACCTGCAGTCCTACTGATGTGTCCGACAGCCTGTGCGAGACCCTGATTTGATTCTCAAGGTTTGTGGATCTTCCCAGATTTTCTTTTAGAATATTTGGTTAAGATGAAAACAATGAATTTTTCTTTATCCCCCACCTCCTCAATAAGCCATGTGTGTATTTACATTTTACTCTACTGTCTTAGCAATTAGGTTCAGGCAAAAGCTTAGCTATGGCCACAAAACAAGTTTACTTTCAGTTAACTGATGATCTGCTGACATGGTCAGAGGATATTAACCCAAATTGAGTAATCAATGTTGAGTGACTTGTGAAAGACAGATTTATTAGCCTGACAGCCTATCCAGAGCTAGCAATACTACTTGTTTCAGTTCTCTCCCAAGAACATGTAAACACAAAGATCAATCATACAGGCTTTGTCAGGGAAGTTATGAGTGAAATGATATCAACAGGAATCTGATTAATGTGAATGACGACTGTGGTTACCAATAGCCGTTTTCTGCTGTGGCTCTCATTTACAGATAGGCTAACAACGAGTCACAGCATCAGAGAATCTGCCTTTTCCCTAAAGAGCTAATGAACTATTGTGCAAACAGATAAAGCAGGTAAAGGGTTTAATTATATTTGGGAGGTTGGCAGATGGTGCTCGACTCAAGTGAGTGATTTTGGCAAACGCTCAGTAATAAGGCTTTCCAGAGCAGAGGCACAATTCATTACGGGATTGATCAGTTGGGAATACAGATAAAAGATGAAATAATAACTCAGGTGAGAAGAATCACGAGAATGAATAAGGTACTTAATACCCATACGTTAGTCATCTGAAACCATTAATGGGGGCCATGCACATTAAATACTGCTTCGGTCACAGGGGAAACGAAGTACCTATCTAGACATTTAAAGATGAACCGCTCAGTGTTTTTGGGGTCGATACCGATCACCAATCGCATTTCAATTCAAAAAGCCTGATCAAGGGTGGGCCATTTAACAACACTATCAAACTCTGAGCACCAGCTGTGAGAATCTGTGAATTCCCACACAGAACTGCAGTGTTTAGCTCAGTTTTAGTGTTCAGTAAGCTAGCTCTGCTGATACTCACTGTACTGGGTGAAGTGATAAACCTCGGAGAGGGGTTTCAAGTTAGTGGTGTTAAGGCTTTACCCGGTTTCCCCTAGAGTCACATTACTTTTACACATTCTACAAATATACTCAGTTTGCGATATGGTATTAAACCACCCGGCTGGTTTTATCCACATTCTACCTGCACAGATAGCGGGGATTTTACTACTGGCTTTAGTGTGGTTCTGATTCCATGAGTGAGTTCTGTATTGCCATTGCCGGTTGAACAAGGACCTGAAGAATGTGGCTCATATGATCTGACCAGCTCTCAGGATCGGCTAGATTACTGATCGACTGCCAATCGTATATATTCAGGCTGAAAATTGGCTGATGTATAGACAAGCCTTCCAAATTAACCCTGTAAAACCTAATAGTGTAATAGAGGCCTCTTGGGTATATCTTCATATTTCTGATGGCAACTTGGAGGCAGTGTGGAAATGTCTTTAGATCAACGCTAATCTACTCAGTATGCTACATATAACACAAAATGACAAACATAACACTACAAGTTGCAGTACTTAGCATTTCCCTTGTCAGTAATGCTGATCTGAAGCTGTTTGTGAATGCAGCTAATATAGTATTTTGATGGACCGAGGTTTCCACGCAACCTGACAAAAGTAAATTCTTTTGGGGTAACAATGGAGGCCAAGCAATAACAATATCACAATGCTGATTCTTTATGAACTGTCCAATTCATCAGCTCCACTTACCATATATGAGCATTGTGTAGTTCTGTGAATACAGACTGCAGTCCATGTGTTTCTCTGTATACTCTGTCTCCTCCTTTAACCCCGTTATTCTCAGCTCTGCAGTGACATGGACATGGTGTGTTAGTAGTGTGTGCTGCGCTGGTTCTAGTGGATCACACAGCTACCTGACTGGGCAATAATTTACAATATTTGATATTTTGTCCAGGTCCTAAAGCTTCTAATAGATTGGGCTCCGTATGAATACAGCATTTCTTAAATAAAACCAGTCCAGAATGCACAAGTAGACAAGCTGAGCATGTACGTGTGAGTGTGTGTACAGTCGACTAGGAATGCTTTTCCCTTGTGATTGTGTGGCAAGTAAGCCAGTCCCAAAGGGAGTCAACTCCAGCTCCTGTCACCTAGTAACTACAGCATCGCAGCAGGTTACCAAGACAGCAGCTGTCATACAAGCATCTCAGCAAGCAAGCCATGCTGAACCACTTCACTCTGTTTCCCCTGATAACCCTGGCACTCAACACACACCTGCTTTCTGGTGCTGTCACTAGCATGTTCGCAGAACGGGCAAACGATAAAAACCAAACAAATGAAGGCAAGGCCTTCAACAAGGATGAATGGGAGATTTCACTTGTGTCCCACTGCTACTACATTAACAAACACACCTTCACAAAACCGTATGTGCAGGTTTCAGACAAGAAATTTATATAGGGATCTAAAGTGCACACAAAAATGCTCACATGCAAGAGGTAATCGGATTGAGGAGCACCAGTGCAATATCAACCAATCACTTCAACAGGTACGAATATTGTGACAGGAAATGACAAAAATATGAACCTACAAGGCTTGTTGCATTTGTCTAACTAACCTGATAAATAACTAAAAGCATAGCTGTGCACACTCTTATTTCCAGCATTTTTCTTAGCATTATCAGCCAACACCCTCCCCCCAATTAAATAAAAGCCAAGTGTGCCAATAAAAGCCCCCCCCCACCCCCCAAACAAGGAGATTAGGACGTATTAGGAAGTATTAGGACATACCTCTTAAATCACTGAATTCAGGGGTACCATTGATACAGGTGTATGAAATCAAGCACCTAGCCATGCAGTCTGCCTTAAACATTAGGGAAAGAATGGGTGGCTTTACAGAGCTCACTGAATTCCAGGATGGTACTGTTATAGGATGCCACCTTTGCAAACAAGCCAGTTGGTGAAACTTCCTCCCTCCTAGATATTCCACGATCAGCAAAGAGTTCTATTACTGAAAAGTGGAAGCGTTTAGGAATGACAGCAACTCAGCCACCAAGTGGCAGACCATGTAAAATTACAGAGCACAGTCCAAAAAGAGGTCTCCAACGCTCTAGAGTTCCAAACCTGCTGTTAGAGCTGCAAAAGGGGATATGGATTTTACAAGTATGGGTCATACAAACTCATAAAAGTAGGTGTAATGTGTAGGTGTCCCAATACTGTCTATAAACTCTAGGCTTGACAGGCCAGAAAGTGAACTGTGTAACTCTGGTCAAGAGGGCAGGACAACGCTCCAGAGAAACTGCGTAATGCTGTGTAACAGTGTCATACTTGTGATTAATCCTCTAATATTACTCGAAAATAATAGTCCCCCAAGTGACGTTCTGCATCTCTCAGCTTGTCAACAAATACATATAGGTGGGGTTTTCCCCAAATTTCACCCCAATTTAGTCATATCCAAATCTCATTAGCTAGAACTCTTCATGTCCCATGACACCGTTGCTGAGAGTGCAGGCTAGAATGTGCTTCCTCCAATTTACAAGAAGCCAGCCTACCACATTTTTTTAAACAGCTCCTAAAGAGTCATTACACAACTGAACACACTTTGAGGAGAACACTAACTGCCGGTTTAGCAACGTCAACTAACGGACTCCTGCGCTGTCTGGCATCATGCTGAGTAACTGGGAGAGAGGGAGGGCCATCCTAACAAAACAGCCTGTTTTAGGCATAGAGTTCTACAATTAATTCAAGTGTACAAATGAAGAAAAACACAGAATATGTAACAGATGTACACACTTGTTAGTGATTCCTGGCCACTCTCAGGGCCTCCTGGGTGCTGCTGAGTGTGTGTGTGTGTGTGTGTGTGCACGTGTGTGAGCGACAGAAGAGGTGGGAGCCATCAGTCACTCAACTCAGCTGTAAAGAAGCTGTCAAAGAGACAGGCAGGGGCAACCTGGATTTTAAATTCAGCAAACACACACACACACACACACACACACACACACACACACACACACACACCTGAATATGCGCCGTGCGTCAGCGCTACAGCCATGCAGAGTGGCCTTCTATTCCACACCAAACCTAAATATGAAAGCTGGTGAAGCCTCACAGCTGGAGCCCATAAACAGACCTGGCATGTTGTGTTTGTCTCCATTCATCACTGGAAACACTTCCGACTCTGTAAGTGTCTCAGTTGAGCAGAGCATCATTATTTATATACCTGATTTCATATACCTGCATTATGTGAGAACTGCCATTCTTGCTCCTGTGCTCCCTCTACAGTTCAGAAGGGCTTTGTGACACCCCTCCAGAAGGACATGATTTGCACATGCATTTCTGGACAGGCGGAGAGATACAGAACTGTCACTGAAAATGAAAGTAGCATGTGGACTGAGGCGGTAGAGTCATATCACAGAATTGTACACAGTTATCACAGTTACACAGCCTTACAAAAGTTGTAGTAGCAGTGTTTCGAGTCTGGAGTAGCAACAACAGAGATGCTATTCTCCCTATTACAAGTCAGAGGAGCGTCACAATCTTGAAGCTGTTATTTAAAGGTAAAAAAAGGCTACATAAATGCTACCAAGCTGTGAGGAATGAAGGCTAGTATGTGACCCCAAGCCTGCATTACTTTCACCAATTTCATTTTCTACTGGTGTATTTAATGAACATCACAATTCTTCCAAAGCACCCACAGAAACACTCCTCTGAAGCTGCGATTGGTCAGAGTACTAACTGCACACAGTAAACACTGTGATTGGCAAGAGGTTTATTTGCATACCAGTATTGCAAAGGTCACTGTCTTCAACAGCTGTACTACAAATCAGTTCACACCACCAGCACACACACACACACAGATCTGGCACTGAACATGGCTCACTGAAAGCTGCAGTTAGAGTCAGTTTCATCCTGCACTTCACACCATTCATAAATAAACAGCCATTACAGCCCAGCTGCGCAGAGAGAGAGAGAGAAAGAGAGAGAGAGAGAGAGAGAGAGAGAGAGAGAGAGAGATACTTGACTTTTAAATAACCTAATTTAACCAGTAAATTTTAAAAACATCACACAAACACTGGCATTAACCAACATTTCATGTACAACCCTCCACTGGAGGTCAGCTGTTTTCTTCTCAATTGGCCTTTTCTACACTGATCGTCAGCTACCTTTGGGTTGGCGAGCCTGCCTCAACAACCTCTGTCCATTTATATTCCTGCACATCCCTCAAACTGCAAAAACGCTTATGCATGTGTGATACAGTGTCAGTTTAGTAAGACAAAGGGTCCTCCTGGTCCATTCTGTACACAAGTTCTATGAAATCCATATACATGCTCTGCCAATCTTCTAAAGGGTCATGTCCAGGTATGCAGAGACTGAGGCATGGAGGCATGAATGCATAGGTCATTTATAGTCTGACCTGCCTGCATAGCTCAAGTGCTGAGTCTAACACCTGTGAAGCCAGACGCACTGACCGTAGGCCAGTCATGTCTGGCAACTCCTCTGCTGTCACCCGGGACACACCCTGCCGTAAATGGCGGATCTTACTAAAGCCTTACTAAAGCCTTCTCCAAAACAATGGACTCAACGCAGCTGACATCAGGGACAACGCAGGTAAAACAGGATTTTAAAAACAGTGGTTTTTCACCCAGCATGATGGGACGATGCCTTGCCTCTTGGAAAACAGAGAAAAGCTTCAATGTCTGCACTACTGCTGAGTAAAGGGTGTTAGGCCTCCCCAGTTCATCATTCCCAAACCGAAACAGAAGAGATGCTTGTCAAGGTCCATCTGCCCAGTAACCCTCAGGAGAGCATAAGCTACTTGTGTCCAACAGTGATGTGTCTGATACAGAAGGTGCTGCACAGCAACTCTGGACCAGGCGTCCATCAGGTCCTGTCCTCCCTCCTGCACAGGAAGGTATAGTACAGTGGCTCTGAGCTAGTGTTACTCATTTCAAAAAGAATAATTTAAAAAGATTTACCAGTGCTTTCTGGACATCTCCAAACAGTCTGCAGAATGCAACCAAACCTATGTAGACAGCCTGGCATGGACTTTTTCAGTCCTTAGCCTGATCATTATAGAGTGATTCCCACTTAAACACCACACTGCTTCCTGTCAGCGTCTTCCTGAGTAAACAAAATAAAGGTTCAACTGCTCTACTGAGAGTATAGAGGTCCTGATAAAGGACACCCTTGCCTAAGTCTCTGCTGACTAGGACTGGAAAACACAACCCCCCTCCTGGTTCTAAACAAATACTCTTGGTCGTCCCAATTAAAGACTTTTGCTTGATCAATTAACAATAGACCAAACTTTAAAAACCAAACGAATCAAAGAAAAAAAGAAATAATCACAGGTAGATTGTTTGGCATGCAACATGATTGGTCTAAAAACCCCCTCAAGTCTATTGGCAATACATTGTGTCTCACTTTGGTCTCAAAGCTGGCATGAAGGACACTAAACAAGTCCTCTCCGATGACTCCCCAACACAGTATAAAAGTCCACAGGCAACCCATCAATACCAGGCATTCAACCTATAATCAGCCAACGAAAGGCTCTAGTGACTCCCTCAAAAGTCAGAGAGTCCAGAACCTGCTTATGCTGTTAATCCAATTGGGAAAGATCACTAAGCAAAAGCTGCATCCAACATTACACCATCAGTTCACCTGGGTTTGCAGTAACCGTCGTCCTTACTAGCTGAGATAATTATTCTAATTCCTGCACATTTGAACCCTGACTCGACATAGACTCTCCTCTCCACCTTAATCAGATGCTATATCATCATAGTCATAAAGAGCATGAGAGAGCGCGCGAGAGGGGAAAAAAGCGAGACAGAGAAAGAAAGAGAACGCAAGAAAGAGAGAGTAAGAGAGGGAGAGTAACAGAGACCAAAGCATAAAGTCACAGAAATACTTTCTGAATGGCTGTGTGTGTGTGTGTGTGTGTGTGTGTGTGTGTGTGTGTTTAGTTATCACTGACTCAGCTACTATTAGCATGTTTGTCTCCTTAAACGCGGTCTCCCTCCGCTGGATGGAAGCCACCTCGTTCAGACGCAGCACCACACACACACACACACACGCATGCACAGTAAAATGGCATTAATCACATGGTCAGATATTTAAAACACTGTAGTTGCTCTGTCTGTCTGTTGGGGTCTGTTAGAGAGGAAAGGTTTAGTGTTTGTTAAATGACCAAGCTGAAGCTTCAAATGATGTCCTGACTAGACACACATTTGATTCAGTTTGATTCTGCTGGTTCAGTCTACCAGGAAACCACAGAGCCGGCCTCTCCTTTATCAGAGAAAAGGGGAGAATCATGTCTCTCCTCAATGGAAAGGAAATGAGCTGAAAAGTTAGAGCTGGCCAGTAGGGGGCAGTGTTCTTACACTTCACACTCCACACAGACAACACCTTCAAAATTACCCTGCTGAGAAGTTGATGAACAAATCAGCAAATGTGTCCAGATGATCAATTTGAACCATATTTCACATTTAGGAAAAAGCAGAGGGGGAGGCGGTGGAAAAGAAGCAAAAATACTTTGAGTTTGGCCATTGTAGGCTACATAAGGAACTCACAAAAGGACTGTAATAACACCTACATGTATGTATATGTGTGTCTTATAAGACCTGGATGAGAATCTATAACAATGTTTAAGTACAGTAGAACGTTCATGCAGTTCTGTGTTATAATATCTTATTCTAAACTACGGTACTTGTCCAACAGGACCTGGTGCTACTCTAGACTTAATGCTATATATAAGGGCTGCTCAATAAAGTACAAAGTCAAAAGTTTTAGAACAACCCCATTTCATACACCCAGTCTTTATTGCCATTTAAGCAGCTCAAGTCTTCTTAATAATCTGTACTGGTACAAAGTCCCGTTTCCTCAAATGGTACAAAGTTAGCCAAGGTGTTTGAGAGAAAGAAAGAAACTAGAAACTGCAAAAAAATAATGTCAAATAATCAAATGTAGTGTCATTGGTTAAGAACGTACAGCTGGTCTGAAGCAATGAAGTAAACTAAGCTTTGAAAATCGATGCAAACTATTACCAACGTATATACCTTTTGTCTGTGTTAAACAACACTCTTTACTGCAGTATTTCGACAAGATTGCACACCTGGATTGCTTCCAGAACGTCTGGAAGCAATCCAGGCACAAACACAGACAGATATTTCCCAGCTCTTACTTTTTTACTGGAGAAAAGTGACAGGAAGAGGTCTTTCAGATCTAAATCCACAACAGTATCAGAAGACAAGTTTCTGAGAGTTACGTGGTTCACACGACATCTTGTAGCACGTCTTACAGGCCAGTTTTTGCTTCTGTGTCGACTCTACACTGTAGCCCATGTGTAGCCACGTACCCTATGCCTTATGGTAGCTCCAGCTGTTGGCATTACACGCAAGCAGACAGATCAGCTGTGTCCCAGCATCTACAATCTTTTAACAAAAATAAAAAAAAATAGTTTGCCTTTGCCACACGTGAAGCATTAGAAATTGTTGGTCCTTGCCAATATACGACCCTACTAATCACCACATCCCTACTGGTCTTTTACTACCATTATTCTCATGCACATACGGTAGGATTTGAATAGGAATCCCATAGCAATTCCCTCTACTACCACCGGAGCATGCAGCGAAAGATGACACAGCCATTTAACTAGACATGAAATGTGTGCCATTAATTACACGCATCGTTTTTGAGAGTGTAGAGTCCCCCAACCCCCCCCCCCCCCCCCAAAGAGGCTAAAGGAAAGATCATCTGACAGCCATGAAAGCCTTTCCATGAAGGCCAGAAAACGGCAGCATTTTGCTATATTTCATCTCAACAAGTCTGGCAGTCTCGGAAGCTGTCTTTTTGTGCCAGCTGGAACGCTCTGGAGACTGACAGCTGTGTGTGTACAGTAGGGAGGAAGCAGTAGCGAGGAAAGAGCCACCTCTCTCGGTAAAAGATTGTTGTGGTGCTTCTAAAAGTAGTACGTCTGCAGCTTTCTCACATTAGAGCTCAAAGCCACGCAGAGTAGAAACGCACCAATATGGGAAATCTGGGCAGATGTGATATTTTTCACGTACATGTCTGCCATTGCAGATACCAATGCTAATAGATGAACATCCATGCAGAAATTAGGACTACATTTATCTGCATTAGCATTAGAATATCGATTGGATCTCTTTTCCTCCACACAACATTTACATTTTCAACTCGGGCTGGAATGGCGCTGGTGCATGGCGCAGCCTATATAGGCCACGCTGTATTTCCTTTTTAAAACGTTTTGCAATTGCGGTGCAGAGCACTCCAGGCATTTTCATTTACAGGGAATGAAAAGATGGTGAGTTATGTATATTTGCTTAGCAGCCTCCACGGAAGCACAGTCTGAAGAAAACGGGTGTGGGGAGCGCTGTCCTTCACAGCTTCTTGCACTTCTCGTCTGTTCATGTCCATTTTTAGATGCGTAAAAATAACCCGTTTAAAGAGGGGAGAGAACAATGCCAAACCGCTGCATAACGATAACAACCTAATCTGAAGAACATCACTACCACACGCGCCATGACCACACCAAGCACACTATAACACAGTGTTTGACTGATCCCTAGGACAATCCAACACAGTCTGATTGCGCGAACCCATTTGGCAGAAAAGAGTCAGTGGAAGAGAACACAGCACAGCTGTTTTATCCAGTAACTGCCAGTATGGATTTAACAAGTGAAGTAGCATGGTTGTAAAGACCATTAAATGAGATGAGGACATCCTGTGTCCAAAATCGAGACCAAAACCTTAGAAGTAGTCATACAGAGATCGGAATCGATGAAGAACAAGTCAAGACATGTCAGGACAGAGACCAGAACACACTTCCAGTTCAAGTTAACTTTGTTGAGAACTTATAGTTGAGTCCAAGTCGAGACCAGAAACGAAAAAGAACAAGTAAAGACAAAGACAAGGACACCGCTTCTAAGTCAAGGTCAAGACTTTGCAGCAGTCCAGTCAAAGTGCAGTCAGAGACCAGTCGGAAAGTAACACTTTGCTGAAGTCGTGTCAACATCATGACAGAGACCAAGAGTGGGCGAAACAGTAAAAAGACCAAGACCAGATTAAGATAAACAGAAACAAGGCCTTGTTTCAGTCTTGGGAGCTCCTTGCCATCCAAGACTGAGATAAGGCCTGGTCAAAATAATGTGCAGCGTGAGTCAAGACCAGTATGCAGACAAGACCAGTATCATTCACTGTGGTGTCAAGACTGGACTGGAGTACTACAACTCAACTACCAGCTGTTCTCAGCCTGACCACACGAGGCAATTGTTACATATTATAGATATCTACTTTTAGATTAGATTTTGGGTTATTCGTCCGTTAGCACTTTTATTCATTAATTTTGTTGATGAGATCAACACCGAATGTGAATGCCTTAGTGCCAAACCCTGACGCAGCCACTGTCAAGACAAAAAAAAAAAAAAAACTGCACGATATAAATTTGAGTTTGCCCCTTCCTGTAACACTTTCATTTGAAGACATTGTGTTTGAAGTGGCTGTGCACTTTGCAGTTAAATAGGTCAAACTAAGCAATGCCCTGAGGTTGTCAGTGAGAGAGATTTGCTCCAGCATTTACTGCATGTTTCTGTGAACAAACTCAGCCTTAGACGAGCATATTCTCTCACACAAGTGTGTGTCTGTTTGCTGTACGTTCCTGTGAATACACACATAGCTGTCACTCTGGGTTTGTTCTCTAATGTGAAAAGATTCTCTCTCGATGTCCGGAGATGTGTGTAAGTGTACACCAATCAGCCATGACATTAATACCACCTGAGCAGCTACAATAGAGCTAACGACTCGAAATATGGACTTTACAAGACCTCTGAAGGTGTCCTTTAAGTTGTGAGGTGGGGCCACCATGGATTGCATCAGTGGGCCCTGGGTGCCCATGACCCAATCGCCGATTCACTGGATGTCTTTTCTTGGACCACTGCATACCTGAAACACCCCACATGATGACACCTGATGTTCTGATCCAGTCGTCTAGCAAGCACAATTTGGCTCTCGCCTTATGCTTGCTCATTTTTTCCTGCTTTAAACACATCACTTTCAAGAACTGACTGTTCACATGCTGCCAAATAAACATTTTTCACTTCACCGGTGGTGCTAATGTTATGGCTGATCTGTGTATTGGTGTTGTGTTTGCATGTGTGCGCGTGCTGTGCTTGCTGATGATGGCCCCGACCCCTCAAATCGCTATGGCTACACAAGGCCATGCCCGAGGCTCAGTCAACAAGCACAGACACCAGAACCTGCTAAAAATACACACAATGCATCTCTCACTCCCCCGCTCACACACACACACACACACACACCACTGGACGTAATAACACAAGTACACAGCAGTGTCCATAAGCACCCGGCCAGCAAAACGGTTATTGTTGTCTCGGCTCTCTACACCAGATTGCGCCCTGAAATGATGGGGGATTATGTGCGGTGGTCAGTGTTTCTACACGTGTTCCCTCAGTGTGGGTGGAAAAACTCCAGTTCTTAATCTCCACTTTAACCTCGGCTTCTTTTAGCAATCGCTTTCCACTTTCGATTGGCTGATTCCTCAACGAATTGACTGGCTAGCTGTTCCGCTTCAGGCAGCTGGTCGACTTGCACAAGGTCAGGGTTCGCACACAATTAAAGATACAGTTTATTGATACGTTTCTTGTCCTAGAATCTACTTTTAGCAGGAACGCCTAGAACCTGCTAGAATTCAGAGCACGGCGCATGTCGAAAACGGACCCAAAGCACACTTTTTCACTTCACATGTGCAGCCAGTGTGAAAGGCTGATTAATATAGGAGTGCATTGCTCACAGCATGGTAACTGCATCTGGTGTGAAATGTGCTTAAGCTGCTTTCTAGGCATTCGTTACGCTGCATCATGGTTAACACTGTGCATAATTTCAAATCAATCATTTAATAAATGCTAAACCTGCAGAAACCTTGCTTCTAAACGTTTTGATGAGGCTCAAATCAAATACAGAAAGCTGTTTTCAGAAGTTCTGTTTTTCCGTGGTGTTGGTTCTGTAGACCACTTTGCTTAGCTCAGACAGCCCAGTGCAGCTGCTGTTGACTGAAAAGCATAAATACTTGTGAACTCTAACTGTAGTTGAGAGTAACAGAGGAATGAAATAAGACCGGTAGCCAGCTTTCAAGGCAAAGATAAGTTAGCTACAGGCTAAACACCACAGCACATACCTGACAGCACTGGAACATCCATGTTTGCTTGCTCTCCCTTTTAATCAAACCAGTGACATTAAAAACGAGTTCAGTCACTAGTTGAAATCGGAAGGTTTGTAACGCTCAACATAATCCCACCCAACATAAACAGCAAATCAGCCCACCCCCCTTGCATTTTTAGTCAAACGCCACAAACGTTTTATGAGGCTTTTGTTAGATTTCATCGGTGGTTTAAATGATGTTCCCGAAATGGTCATTTGATCTTCAGTTTCCAATATTTTGAGTATCTCCTCATTTGGAGATACCATCATTTTTAAAGAGTATCGGTGTTCAGTGTGCAGAAACTAGAGGTAAACCTGGTATGGTCTGGTATGCAAAAAGAAAGAACAACGAAAAAGGTGATTGTGTGAAAGAGGGAGAGAGAGAGAGAGAGAGAGAGAGAGAGAGAGAGAGAGAGAGAGAGAGAGAGAGAGAGAGAGAGTGTGAGTGAGTGAGTGAGTGAGTGAGTATCAGAGAATCGCTCTCCACTGTAGTGGTCCGCAGCTATTTACTACAGCATCCAACACCAGCGTCTCCTTGGAAACAGAGGTTTGGCGCTCTGGGTGTGTGTGTGACAGAGACAGAGATGGTTCCCGTAGTGCTGGCTGGTAAGACCAACCGTGAGAGTTGACAGTCCGCATATGCCAGAGACTGCATGCCATGAAACACACACACACACACACACACACACACACACACACACACACACACACACACAGAGGCTGTGCACCAGCTGACTTCACATGTAGCTCTGTCTCTCCAGAGGAAAGAGCGGACAAGTGCATGTGAGAGCAAGTCAAGCATGTTAATGTTTGTGTGTATGTGTGTGTTTGTGTGAGACACACCGTGCTCTGCTAGCTTGCTTTCTGCAAGACTGGTTATGATGTCAATGACATCCAACACCAACTCTCCCTCTCTATATTCTCCCTCTCTCTCCAGCTCTTTCATCTCGCTCTCTAGCTCAGTAGCTCTCTGTCCCCACCACACTCTCTCAGTCTCTGTCGCTCACTGATTTAAGTGGCTTTATTTGCATGAACTGTAATTAAGAAATGTCAAAGCAATAAAGAGAACGTATAATATTAATAATAAAATATTTAACAAAAACAAAATTACACTCACTCGCTCATTCTCAGCTCGGTTCAACAGAGCTTTACTGGCACTGATGTAGTTTACTGTGGATTGTGTTAGCAGTTATGAATTGGAGAAAGAAAGATTATATATGGAACAACAGAAAATAAGGCATTTACAGTATTATTAGTCAGCTCTTTCTCCCTCTGAACGCTTTCCGGCCGATCAGGAGGCTCTTCAAACGGAAACACAAATTATACACTCCTTTTAATGTTAAAGGTCATCCTGAGCCACTCGCCTCTCGCCTCCCTCCATACTTCTCTGCTTTTCCCACCTTCCAAGCCTTATCCGCTTATTCTGTAGCTGGGCCTTTCTGCTATATATATATATATATATATATATATATATATATATATATACACATACACACACACACACACACACACATACATACACACACAGTGGCTCAATGGTTAGAGCACCAGGCTATCAATGACCGGGTTGTGGGCTTGGTATGCTGCCACTGTTGGACCCTTGAGCAAAGTCCTTCACCCTCTCTGCTCCCCTGATGCTGCAGCAATGTCTGCCCACCGCTCCGGGCACGTGTGTTCAGTAAAATGGATATATACATATTTAATGTAAATATTTAAGCAAAACTTTCAAACTAAAACATCATCATCCCGCTCTAAGGTACTATACCTTATTGGACCGCAGTGTATGGAATGAAAAGAGTGGCAACAGTGGTTCTGGTTCTTTAAAATGGCTGCTGAAGATCTGGATGACTTTTGAAAATGATGACAGACAGATTTGGGCCTGTATTTGTTTTTTATTATTTTTAGAAGAAACTGGTGACCGTCTAAGCCTGGTGTTTGTTTGCCACGATAGCCTAGCATCTCTTGTGGTAGACTAAAGAAGCAAACATGTATTAGCTGGTCGACTGCATCTGAGGAAAGTGATTAACTCCTCCGAAAAAAACTCCTACTCACTATGCTTATAGTTTCCTTAAAGTGATAGCTTGGTGACAAAACAAGATACACAATTTAGACAAAAGTATTGGGACATCTGCATTGTTTCTTCCAAATTCAAGGGTATTACAAGCAGTGTGTCCGGCTTTTGTTGGACTGTCTTTACTAGATTGTCTATTAGATTTAGGATTGTTGTGAGGATTTGACTGCATTCCGCAACAAGTGCGATAGAGAAGTCATGTATGGATGTTGAATGATCCCCAACTCATCCCAAAAATACTGGATAGAGCTCAATGCTGGGGCTTTATACTCCTCTATCCCATATCTGGAGATTTTACATTAATTTGTTCCAGAGTGTCCTTTTCTCTACAGGGACTAGACAAGCTGTGTGTGTGCATTTGCACATCTGTTTCAGCAATGGGTGCAGCTTAAAGTAGCTGAACGCATTCATTAGAAGGGGTGTCCACAAACATTTGGACATAATGACCAGTCAAGACATGACCATGACCATGATAGATCTTTGAAGTTTGCGTCATTAGTGTTGCACTGGAGCTACGAGGCTAATGAAGCCGAGGATGTTCCTCACCAATTAGCACCGTGCGCACTGTTTCTGACGAGCAGTAACCGTCCAAACTGACTAATTCAATTTAACGCTATCTCGGGTCATGGCTATGAACTGACTTCAAGCTGTCCTCTAGCCTTTAAACAATTAGCTGATCGAATAGTTTTATTGCAAAACGTTGGAAAGCGTTCTTGAAACACTTTTACAGAAGGATTAAAAATGGAAACTAAGCATAAATACAATTAAGAGAGTGAACGCGGTGAGCCCGGAGCATTTGCCATTACAGTTACAGCGGTTTATGTGGAAAAACTCATTAAATGTTTTCAAAATAAATCCAAATACAAGCACAAACTCATGACTTTGCTGCTCCTGAAGGCGCACTACAAGCTTTCCCCAAGTGCGTGAAAAAGTTTAAAGCTACCACCAATTCACCAACGAGTAAAAGGCCTCTATAAAAGCTGCAATAAATCATCTGGCTGTCACTGGCTGTTCGCATGAGAGAAGGAGGCTGGAAATATTATGTCCGGCAACACAAGTGCATCCGCATTTACAGTAAGACTCTGTAATGCTGTGTTTTATTGGTGTTTCTGCTGACCCTGGATCGCTCTCTGGCCTGACCTTCAGGCAGAATTCATTTCACAGCATGCTGGATTACTTTATCACAAGCCCTTCAGCCACAACCCCATGACCAATGAATGACCTTTGTACACAAACACATACACATACACCCACCCAGAGTGTGTCACATTTCCATGTCCTTCTGTAATGACTGCGCAAATGCTGCTGCAATCCACCAAACCAAACACCAACCACTCCAGAGGTGTACCACTAGACTCAAACCTGCCAAGGCCCAGAAAACCACCAGCATCGCATATAGACAAAGTGTCCAGTGTCCAGATACCCGTAGACACCTGCTCATTTCTCATTTCTTCTGAATTCAAGGTTGCTAACAGGACAATTTGGTGCAGTATTAGCCTCTACTCTACTCTGTCAAGTTCACAACACTAGATGCGGATGAGGATCTGATTGCATTGTGCCACAAGAGCATTAGTGAGGTCTGGTGTCTAATGTTGGAAGATTAGTTTTGGGTCACAAAGTCACTCTTAAGTCACAACCTATCCGAAAGATACTGGATGCAGCTCCATAACCCCAGAGAACCCAGATCCACTGCATCCTCTGCCCAGTGCTAGGAGCTTTAGGAGCCCCCGTATTTAAGACTTGGCATTGGGAATGGTGACCTTAGGCACACCTGCAGCTGCTCCAGAGGGTCCTGTTCTACTGGCAGTGTGTTTCAAAGGAGATTATACAAGTGGTGGAGCTGTATCAGCAGTGGGTGCACCTTAACACAGAGGAACTCACTAACTGGAAGGGATGTCTGGATTCTTTTGCATATGTACTTGAACTAAATAAATGCTATGTATTTAGGCAGGCTTGTCTTTCTAACCGCTAGTCACATCATAATCACTACTTCAGCGTACACTTTTCAATCACACTACATTAGATGTAAAAACACACACACACACAGCCATAAATAGGATTGATTGAATGGCCCAGTTTCCACACGTCACAGGTTGTGGCCTTATGACCTTATGGTAAATGATGGGTGCATGACACTAGAGCTGCTGGAGACTCAGTACATCACAGCACGTTCATCATGGAAAGAGGGGTCGACGATGAAAGCAGAAAGTTGTTAATCCCCTCATTACGCTCTCAGTCTTTTCTCCATACGACCTTCACTTGACTGACTTTAACAAAATCCAGCAGCAGTAACACAGTTCATTAGAAACCGCTTTTCAGAGAAGCTCAATAACTTCATCAAGGTCAGCCTAAGGAACACATGCAGCTGTGTGTGTGTGTGTGTGTGTGTGTGTGTAACAGTTTGACCACTATTATTACTATTCAACCAGCTTTTCAAAAAGTAGTTGATGAGTATTCTAGGTTTAATATTTTAGCTAGAGAAAGATGAGTGTTCTGGAGTAAGCATGTGCATATCTCTACAACAGCGAGTCCCCCCCCCCCCCCCCCCCTACACTTCTGCATATTGCCCACTTCACTTCCTGTAGTGCACTGCAGTCTTCCAAAGTGACTGCATGGAACATATGAACATTAAGAAGCATTTACACTAAAAGAAAATGGTGCTTTGAGGGTTCTTTAGTAAGGGAAACATCATATATAGAACCATGACACCTCCTGTTTACGACCGTAAACATGTAGCATTTAAGTGGATAAGTAGCATTTCAGTGGCGTAGCAGCGTATTTTAAATAGTGGCAAATTATGATGATCCATACTGAACCTCAACTGTAATGGTGTGCTTCAGGCTGTTCTCCTACAGACCCAGTAGGAGGCGCTAGTAATGTCAAGTGTTTAGATTTATCCCATCTGAGGTGTAAAATGGATTGTAAAAAGCATGTGCATCAAAGCAGCTCTTCATTTATGGACACAGGGCAAAAAAACTGGCAAAAATCAAACACTGGTCAAATCTTTGTATTTGGGGATGTAATGTCAAACGTACACACATATATACACACACAATATACAATGGATTAGGCTTAGGATTTCCTGTTGTCCAGTTTCAAAAAGCAGCAGAACTAGGGAAAAGTGAAAGCACCAGGTCACCATATCAACAACAGCGACATTAGGCGGGTCTAGTTTAGTCAGCTGTGAATATCTGATGGTACACATTATTTTAGTATTTTATTATTTACCTACATGACCCCTGTATTCGGATTTTACTATCCCTTGTTTAAACATTAGACTAGGTTACAAGACTGGTTGCAGCGCTGTGATGTAATGCTGATTTATCCTATAAGGCTATTTAAAAGAACCATTTCAAAATGGGAATATAAAGCACCAGAAATGCTCTCACTATTGCCAAAGAACCTTTTCTCCCTCTGTTGATACAATTAGTATAAATGTATCTATTAGATTTATATAGAAAAATGTGCATTAATTGATCGAGACTTTGCACAGAAATGAATTTTGTTCATCTTTTATAGTGTTGAATACAATGCCAGTAGAGCAAAGACCAACAAAAACAGTTTAAATGAATATTAAAAATCCATTTATTATGATGATGTTAACCATAATTCTCTCTATTGTCTCCAACGGATCTGTGTTTAAATAATACAATGCTGAATGATGGTCACCTGTATTTTCTCCTTTTAGCCAGGCTGTGTTTTTTTAAATGCAGATTACGTGTTTGATATGTAGATGTACTGCTGATGTTGGGCGATTGAAATGGCAAATCTTTAACCTTGGTGGCCAACTGTGCCTATGTGTGGCGGCAGGTGGAGCGGTTGGTGGTGGTAGCGTCTAATAACAAATATTATATCTAAGACTGTGAAGAACAGTGCATGTGGCGTGGAGCTGTAAACAATGTTGATCCTGAAACTAGACTAAAATCATTCATTTTGAGTCTTTTGCTTTATAAAGGTTTATTTTTTTTAGTAATTTCTGAAAAATAACGGTCCATGGGACACCGGTAAAACATCACTGGACAAAGCAGCAGATCTTTATTGTTATAACGAGGTGTAATGATGAAGACCTCTTTGTCTGGACAGGATTAAATGTAAATGATTCTCTCTTTCGAGATGGCTACTCTCAGGGTTTATTCCCGTATGGATCAACCATGAATCTATTTTTTTCTCATCGTCCTCTGAGAAAGTGACAAACTAAATTAAGTACTGAACTCTGAACTCAGCGGTTACCTGATCATTTTAGTCCTGTCAAGATTTATATCTCTGTGTTTTTTCAGGCAGATGTTGCCAGGAAAGAAAGTTTTGGGCCGTAATGCATGCTCCTGCATGCTGTATTTAGTCTCTACAGGCACACATCAGAGCTCCTCTAACAAAAAAGTGTTCCCAATCACAAAAAAAATAAAGAAAATGAAGACAAATAATAATTCAAGTCAAGTCAAAGTAAAAAATTTGACTTGACAAATAATAATGGCATAATGACAAATAATAATTGCTGCTGTTTCCATCGTCCAAAACAATGCTCTTATCAATTTCTTAGCCTAGCAAAAACAGCGAAATTAGTGTGCTGGTCGCTATGGTAACCAAGAAAGAGTGAGTCGGGTTCCAGTGGATGCACAGCTGCAAGTGGAGAAGTCAGTTCGAAGTCATGGCCAACTGCCCGAATATCATCAAACACGAATTCAACGTGTCAAATTTAACCAAACATTTCCAGACAAACAAAACTGTGGCACACCAACCCAACATTCCCGCTTGTTCCTGTTCGTCCAGTCAATGTGTTCTGGACTTTAAGACTAAGAACTAATCTATTAGTCCAACAAGAGACGTAATACACTATGGACATAAGTATTAGGACACCTACAGGTGCTTTTAATGACATCCGATTCTAAATCCACAGGCATTAATATAGAGTTGGTCGCTATGCTTTGAGCTCAGCGCTGTCTGCCAAAAACGCTCTAACTTTACATGGTCTTCCACGCTGGAATTCAGTGAACACTTCAGAAAGGCCCATTCGTTCAGTAATATTTATAAAGGCAGACTGCAAGCCTGGGATTGAGATTTTATACACCTGTGGCAATGGGTTTGAATAGAACACCTAAATTATATGTTATACAATAATTAAGAGGTATGTCCCATTACCTTTTTTCCATACTTGAGCCTCAATGCATCTATGCCTTTTTAACACTCCAAACAGACTATAGATAGTAGGTATTATACTGAAATGATGTTTACTCCACTCGTGCTGTCAGGTATGAACACAGGAGCAGCCTGTCTGTCTAACAGCACAGCAGGAATTACAGTTCAGCGCTTCTTTCACAACCCGGACGTAGTGAGCAGCAATACTCTTTGGGACTAAGAGTGTTACACACAGTGATCAACACCTGAGGGCAGACTGTGTGTGTGGCGGTTTGTACATTTTTTGGGCTCTTTTTTTTTTTTTAAGCTACCACACAGCAAATCATCACTCTATTAATTACAATTCCTCGCATCCGCTCACTGCTTGAGGCAAAGCAAGACACGATACACACATACGTCACAGGCATCTGGAGAGAGGGTGTAGCTGCATCCCTGCAGGCTGTTTTTAAGAGTTTTTGATAAATCCCCAATGATGGTAGAGGAACAGACAACATCCAAAGCTAGAAGGACAGAAATATGGAGCATCGCTCTGGCTGCTTAACACCAATTACAGAGAAATCAACCCCGTAGCCATAACACACTCTCTCTCTCTCAAACACACATACACACCATTATTAAGAAGATTTCAACCAGGACAGAGATTGGTGGGGAGGGGAGGGGGGCCTTGAGTGAGCGCCTATTCAAGTCTATACAATTAAAGGCTTAATTACAATCTAATTGCTTTAGCCACGGTAAGAGCTCGGAGATTCTGCTGCATGAGATGCCGCTGGTTATGAGGCAGTGACGTATAATACAGTTTTGTATTACAGTTAACTGCTACTTGTAGTATTGATGAATCTATCAACAATTATTCAATAAATCAGCTAATTTAAGCATCTGGCCTTCAGTTTCTCTCTCTTTGCCGCCACCACCATTCAAAGTGTAACCTAGGCCTGGCTGATAGGGTGATCCAATTGAATATTTACTCATTTCCTCCACAATGAAGTCCTCTCCAATTCCAGCCCACTAGTTCAGACACCCCCAACAATCACAATAGGAGGATGAAAGTCAATTTATAAATAAAATTTATTTGTTTAGCACTTTTCACAACTGTTGTCACAAAGCAGCGTTACACAATCAGCAATTAGTAAAAGACAAGAAATCAACAACATCAAAAGACATGAAAATTCAAAGACCCCCAGTGAGTAAGCCAACAGTGACCGTGGCAAGGAAAAAACTCCCTCAGAGATGGAGGAACCAGGACTCACAAGGGGGACTCATCCTTTTCTGATCATCCTCCTCTGGTGAAAGCCAACATGTGCTTGTGCCTGTTTTTAACAGCCACTAACACATTATTGGACAGCTAACCACACTTGTACAACAGCACTGTGCTGAGTAATGGGGGAGAGGGGGGTTATTCAACCCACCCAGAAAGAGTGACGCGAATACACCACTTGATAAAGAATGTTTAATAATATGTACATGCAGGGGACTCCCGATGGATCTTAAGAATTGTATATGGCCTATTGTTTATTGTAATGCATGTGAAGCATATGCATCTTTTTTTGTCAGAACCAATGCGGTCAATGCAACAGACAAGGTATCACCAGCTATGCTTCCTGCGGTGTACTAGAATCTCTCCAAATGAAAGTTTGGATGATGTGTTTATAGACAGGCCTTACAGCTTGTAAAGTGTCTGACTTCGTCGATTAACTGTTGCAGATCTAGTGTCAGTAGACAGGTTGAACACTGGGGTGGACGCTTGAGCTCAGCACTGTGTTCAGTGGAGATATTCAGTGGAGATTATGAAAACACTGTTACACAAATTGCTGTGTTGTGTTCCGGCCGACCCCGCGAATAAGGTCATCTCTCCAAAAAAGCACAAATCACTGCAACATGATTTGTGGTGAATGAGTGTAGCTAAGAAACACCCTGAGGCTCATTGTGACACACACACACACACAGAGAGAGAGAAAGTGAGAGAGAGACACGGGCTGAGACAGAAAAAAAGTCATGACTACCGCCAAAATAACTAGTGTGATTTTAAATTACACTGATAAACTACTTTCAAACTACCAATGTGCAATAATTTAGATTTTTTAAGTAACAATAGTGATCTGAAATGTACACGGGCCTGTAGGCACTACTGCATTTAAGAGGAAACAATTAAGCAGCCTGCACAGAAATAAAAATATATAGCCAAAGGAAATCAGTGGGCTTTTACATTAGAGCGTACCCTACAGCAGTACAGTGTGGGATGCTGAGATCATCTTCTACACATTTTTCCCCTCAGTAGGTGATGGGCCAACATGTTGTTTTGTCAGATAAATGTGTTTACACATTTTCGAAGCTAGTCAACATGAGCTAAAGTAAAACAGCAGTCAACATCAGCTAAAGCAGTTAACATCTTGCCAACATTAGCTAATGTCAGCTAGACTTTTATTACTCTAGCTGTTGGCTAGATGTTAACTGCTTTTGCTGATGTTGGCTAGATGTGTATTAATCTAGCTGATGTTGCCTAGCTGTTAACTGCTCTTGCTAGAGTAGCTAACATCTGGCCAACACCAGCAGGTGCAGCTTACATCTCGAAGTAATAAACATATAGCTGATGTTGGCAAGAGTAGCCTCAATCATCCTCCAGTTTCGGTTCGGTCTGCAGTGCTCCAGGCCTGGCCGGTTACATAAGCTCTAAATAAACAGGCTGAGTTTAACAATGCCACAGTCAAACCACTGCCAAGTCCTAATGAGTGACCAGCGTTCTGCTGGAGGAGGAATTCATTGCTCTCTGGACTCACGAGGGGTCAGGCAGGGAATGTGCATCAGAAAAGTACAGTCTGTCATTACTGAAGGTGGCACTTCAACTGCATCAGTAGAATTAGTCATTCCAGTATGTCTTTGCTCTTACAATTACTATTGTTTCATCACAGCACTGCAACAAGCAACACACACACACACCCACACACACACACACACACACACACACACACACACACACACACACACACACATATTTACACGCATATGCACTTATTTAAATAGGCCAGTTGTCATAACATAATGAACTTCAAAGAGAAATGCAAGATTCATAATGTTTTGATGATAATCATACTGAATCATAATCAAACTGTGAGGTCAGAGATTTACGGCTCTCATTTTTACTGCACTGTCCAGCTGTCTGTCCAACCTCACAGATGGACACTGCATTAGGGGAAATTGCCTTATTACAGAGGTGAGTGTAATCTGACAAATGAGCAAGGAGAATTACAACAAATTCGAGTCACTGAGGAGCTGAGGAGAGAGAGAGAGAGAGAGAGAGGCAGAGAGAGAGAGAGAGAGAGAGAGAGAGAGAGAGAGAGAGAGAGAGAGAGTGAGAGAGAGAGAGAGAGAGAGAGAGAGAGAGAGAGAGACAGACGATGAGAGAAATGAAGAAGGGACGCAGGACAACAGATAAGAGAAAATGGGTTTGTGAGAGCAAAAAGACTGTGTATGTGAGAGAGAGTGAGTTAAAGAGAAAAGGGGGAGTATGTGTGAGATGGGGCAAGAGAAAGTGGGGGTAGGGGAGAGAGAGAGCGTGCAAGCAGGAGAAAGAGTGTCTGAGAGCAAGAGCGAGCGAGAGCTGTATGAAGAACAGGGTTATTATGCAGCTCTTGCTGACAGGTTGGTGAGCGTTCATCAGTGCGGGAGCATGCAAAAATACACTCCTTACAGTCCAAGGGTCACTCCTGCAGCGGTCATTAGGCTGATGGAGAGAGGGCTGACCAAAGCTCCTAAAAGCTCTCCTTCCTTTAATCTGCCATGCGAGTTGGCCAGCTAAATTGCAGCAGTGTCGGAAAATAACAGGCACTCACAGTATCGCATGCAGCCGGATGAATGGGTGTGTACGCGCACGCCTGTGTGTGTGTGTTTGTCTACATTTCTAAGACCAAAAATAAATAAATAAAATGTTCAGACTGTCTCTGTGTTGGAACACTGCAGTGAAGGTTTGATTGTATTCATCCACAAAAGCAATAGTGAGGTCCGGTACTGATGTCTCATCAATGGTGGTCCCATCACTCCAGAGACCAGTTTCACGGCTCTATACACTAATGCCTAAAACATAGGCATCACTTCATCTGGGCAGTATTATGAGATGACGGTAAAATCACTAACAAATAAAGCTGAAGAAATGTCTTTATAAATAAATAGCTAAATGTAATCAATAGAAATGTAATTTTCTTGTGAGAAAAAGCTAGAACATGCCTTATGCCTCATCTGCTAGTCTCCCCCCATTTGGATGAAATGCCCTTAGTTAGACATTTCCATAACCATCTACCAGTCTCTGACATCGACTGGGAGAACATTTATCCTACTTCTGCAACCAAAATTCTTTCAGCTGTGTGATGTTTGAGGGGTTACCTGCATGAAAATTCCACCACAGACTTCATAATGGCCAGTCCAGAACCATTCATACACTATGTGTCCAAATGTTTGTGGACACCCCCTCTAATGAGCGCATTTAGCTACTTTAAGATGCACCCATTGCAGAAACAGATGTGTGAATGTGCGTGCACATTCAAACACAAGTCTGATGACCCCACATCAGACTTGTGTTTCAGCCGTGAGTGTGTTGTGTGTGTGTGTGTGGGGGGGGGGTTGCTTTTACTGTAATGGTGAGCAATTTATTTGCAGCCATAGAGCAACACCACTGCAGTCACATTAGTCATGGAGCGTAAGCCACAGCAACAAAGCCGAAAGCTCTGTTAGCAGCGGGTGGTGCGGCCAAATCTTACGCAAATTTAAAAGAGGCTGAAGGGAGATGAAGCGCAGAGATAAAATAATAAGACAAGCTGCAGAAAAGTGTACAAAGAAGCAAGTATCAAGACAGTGTACGATACAGCCAGCCTGACAGTGCTAGTGGTTAAGGGGTGTAAAATCATCCATCTTGAAGCACTGATTCATTTCATCTGGTATAATATTCAATAAAGTGCAGCCTGAACACCTACATATTAATGCAATTATCTGATTAGTCATGCATGTGGCAGCTGTGCAATGCATAAAACCATGCAGAAACAGACCAGCAACTTCAGCAAGTGTTCAAATCAACCATCAAAATGCAATCTATTTTGAGCGTGACATGATAGTTGGTGCCAGATGGACTGGTTTAAGTACTTCCACAACCGCTGGTGCTATAATTAAAAACATCCAGCAAGCAAAAGTTCTGCAGACGGAAACGCCTTGTTGATGAGAAAGTTTAGGCCAGAAAGGCCAGACAGGCTACAGTAACTCAGATAACCAGTCTGTATAACTGTGGTGTGCAAAAAAAACATTGTACATGTACAGCACATTAAAGCTCAACATGGACTTCAACAGCAGAAGACAATACGTTGAGTTCCACTTCTGCCGGCCAAGAAAGCTGAAGCTGCAGTAGACCGGCCTGATGGATCTTGATTTCTACTGAGTCACACAGAAGGAAAGTTCAGAACTTGGTGCCAACATCATGAATCCGGACCCGACCTGCCTTGCGTCAACAGTCCAGGCTGGTGGAGATGTGATGGTGTGGGGATTTTTTTCTTGGCATACTCTGGCCCTGTATACCAATCAATCATTGCTTATATGATTATTGTTGCCATCCATGTGCATCCCCAATTTACAAATTGTCCAGCATGATAATGCACCACATCAATGCACACAAAAGCGCTTATATGAGTCTCTGTGCGTGAGTCTATGATCAGTATTATTATTATTATTATTATTATTATTATATATTGGTATATTCATGAGCGTCATTAATTTATTACATGAAATGATGTGAGAAAACCAATCATAAGTGGTCAGAAGGGATGCATTTAAATTGCCAGGTGTGAACAGCTATGTTTTTTGGTAATTATTTGTGATCGGATCACTGGAGACGCAGGTTAATGCCAAGTGTGAATGAGGTCAATGAGTGTTCTTCCCAGTTAGTCATCAGATCTAAAAAACCAAAAGTAAACCTGTGGGATGTGGTAGAACAGGAGATTCACAATATGAAAGTGTACCTGAGCATCCATGACTGAAAAGCAAAGGGAGGAGTTACCCAGTAATAGTATGGTGTTCCTAATGATGTGCTTGGTGCATAGTAGTGGAACATAGTACTGACAGTGGTTTCATTGACTTAACAATAGCAGGGCTATCCTTTTGATGCACATTACAGTTCAATACATAAGGAGTATGGAGATTCAGTGATTGTGATATTTTTGCAGACCAAAACAGTTTTTAAATAATATCCCGATACGTGTCGACGGGGCCTAAAACTACCAGGACACCTACTGTGATTGACAGGAGGGCCAAATCGCCTTCAACAATTGCCCCCACAGGCGTAAGTCACCAGTGTCACCACACGTAAACACAAAAGCAGACGGTCACTGCTGTTAGCTTCCTTTAATTCCATGAATAGAAGCACACTACTCAGAAAAATACATACTATGAAAAGAGGCTTAAAAACAAACAGGACAGGAAGTGAGTGAACGTCCAGATGTCTCGCTGCCATCTCTTGACGTGCCAGCCATCTCTTATCATCCAGGCGGCAAAATAAACAGGTGGCTAAATGTGAGCATGCCGGAGTATGAAGCGACCCTAACATACACACACACAGTGCAGGGGATACGCATTTAATATGAGCGATTCCCTTCATAATGAAGATCTCTCAGATCTACCAGCCAGCTGCCAGCTGTCTGCAGTTTAATCTTCCTTACTGGCCTTCTGGAATCTCAGAACCAAAACATATTGATATTAATCTCACTTTGCTGCTCAGTAAGGGTAGATGTTAAGGCCATACGTCGTGGACAAAATATCATACTGCTGTATCACATATTAAAAACCATAATTATGAACACTTAAAATGCCATACTGTAGCTGAAAGTCCCACATATTGAAAAACTCTCTTGAAATATGAGCTAGATGTAGTTAAAATATTAACTTTGCTTCAAAACATGCCACACAATTAAGCTGTAAAAACAACCTATTTTAAATGTACTGCCTTTGGTCGCCCAGCCCATTCACACTGACGTTAGAAGTGTTTTGGTTCAGATGAGGCACAATACATATATTACGAAACATATTATGACACAAAGAACTGAGGCAAAGTGAGGTCCTACTCAGTTCTATCAGTGCACTCACTAATCATGCAGATACGAGCCAGCAAAATGGTCTCTGTGATCGAGTGTGGCATTACTGTTGGTGCCAGGTGAGAGTTCCTGGGATTTTCATGTCCATCAGTCTCTAAAGTTTACTTAGAACATAAAACATTAGATAGAAATGTCTTGTTGATAAAAAAGGTCAAGAGAATGGTAAGTAAGGTGATTAACCTGTGCAATTATGGACTCCAATTGCTCAACACCTAGTGATGGATGGGCTACGAATGCAGAGATGTTAAAATAAACATACTTTTAACGAGCAGAAGTGGTTCAAATTTGCTAAATGATTAAAATACATAAAACTAAAAAAAAATGTCCATGTACATTACACTTATTAAAATTTCAGTTTTTTTTTTTACAACACAGATTGTCTGCTTTTATTCTGTCCATTTTGGGCACTGCTTTATTTCACATAATAATTCACATTCAACAAAGCAGTTGCAGAGGCAGTGAGGCTGAGGCTTAATGCCGAGCACTGTTCTCTCCTGTAGAGGCTGATAGTCTTAACCAGATTTCCTCTCCTGAGGGTCTCTCCCTCACGTTTGCTCCCTCTCTCAGCAGTAAGACAGCGCACTGCCAGCCACTAAATTCAACATTATACCTCACAATGTGTGTCAGTTTGCCCATGTTATGATTTATCATGATACCACAATTCAGGGCTAAAAACAGTGGTGACTGGGGGACTTACAGGCCTTGGCTTGCTACTGACATCTGTAAGTGTTAAGTAGGTGTCATCCACTTCAATCCAGTGACTGCACTGTAGATAGGGGGTTCCTTCAGAATTGAATGGAATTTATTTTCCAGTTCAAGCACACCTGATTTAACTTGTCTGTTCATTTTTAATGGTTTAGCTGGTGTGGTAGACCCTTATAAAAGGACACCTGAAGTAGCCATTGTAATGCATAAAAAAGGCAGAGAAATTAATTAGTTAATTAATCAAAGAGCAGTCAATTAATTAATTAATTATAATGAACTATTAGTTTTCTTTTGCTTGAAAAATATCTGTTTATTGCATTGTGTTCTTTTTAAAAACTCATGCCATTAGTTTTGTTCCCACCATTATTCATTAATGGAATGGCCATGATGGCAGCAATATGACTTAGATTAATGTTTTCTTCAATTTTTTTCCTCTCTCACATCATTACTGTGAGATGAAACCTGACCAAAAGTGATAGCGGTGTTTATCATCGATCCAAACCTTTTAATAATGTCTCTCTGGTTGGCTTTTTCAGTATCCGCTTCTTTTCATGCTTTGAGGAGAATGACTATTGATTGGCTTAATGGACTTTTCAAAGGATGTGGGTTTTTTTCTGTCTTCTTTATGTATGAATATGAAGTGATGAAGGCAGCCTGTTTACTGAAGCGCTTTGTAAAAGCAGGCCGCTGAATGATAAGTCTCATATCAAACCCAAGTCCACTCTGTGGCCATTTCCTCCAGCCTGGAGTAGTTTCGCCAAGGGTGTGCCCAGACTTTACAAAACCAGCCATTTGTGACTCTCTGCTGCTGCTGTTGTGCTGTAATTTCTTTACTGTAATATCCCTGCTGTTGATTACCGGGGAGTCATTTATCAAAACGGCCGGCTAATTCACAAATCTGCTACATCGCCGATGGGAGCCGCTAACACAGAGCCCGAATATCTCTGCTGAAATGCATTTTTAATAACTGCCATACGTGCTTATAGAAGTTCACAGCGAGGTGGGTTCACTGTTTGGGTCCGTGCTGGATTATTCATGTTAAGTACAAATCTGAAATGCTGTCTGAATAGAGCTGCTAAAATATACATAATATGGAACCGGCAGTCTAAGAATGCACTAGGCAGGATTTCAAAAGCTTCTATAGTAATGCACTAGAGATGGCATAAGCGTATTGGTGGGTACTGGTAGCCTGGAAATTGGAGGGAAAGAAGGTATCTGATCTAATCCTGTAACAAATCTAGCCTAAAACAGCAAATAGTCACAGCTGTGTGGTTCCTGTGGGGTAGATGGTATCAGCTGATCAAGATTCAAAATAAATTTAGTCAGGTACCAGACCTTTACCCGATATGTCATAGTCGATACCTGCAAGGGTTGCTCAATATATTGTTTAATATTGCAATACTGGTCCTTGCCATATTAATACTGCTGAGGGCCACAATATGTAAATATGCCTTAAAACAATCATTGGTTATTTTTTACAGTTTACATGACAAGGAGTTCTGAGTTCTTCAGTAGCTAGATCTGAATCCGATAGAGCACCTTTGGGATCCCTGACCCAAAGTATTGAGGCTATTTTGAGAACCAAATGAGGCCCTGTGTTTTCTGTGTGTGCGGCTTAAGTGTCATTTTTACATCTTGTAAGGAGTAATATACAATCATTTTCGGTTATTAATTAGACATTAGATGTTAAAGAGATGTTAAAATAAACTATGTTAACCACACAGCGCAGTTGCAGAGGCAGTAAGGCTGAAGCTTAATGTAGAGCACTGTTCTCTCCTGTAGAGGCTGATAGTCTTAACCAGACTTCATCCCCTGAGGGTCTCTCCCTCACTTTAGCTTGCGCTCTTTCAGTAGTAAGACAGCACACTGCCAGCCACTAAACTCAACATTATACCTTGCAATGTGTGTCACAGTTTCCCATTTTATGATTTATCCTGATACCACAATTCAGGGCTGAAAACAGTGGTGACTGGAGGATTTACAGGCCTTTCTTAGCTACTGAAATCCGTAAGTGTTACGAAGGTGTTTCATCCACTTCAATCCAGTGATTGCACTGTAGAGGGGGGGGGTCCTCTATCTGATATGTCATGGTCGATATCTGCAAGGGTTGCTCAATATATTGTTTAATATTGCAATTCTTACACTGCAGAGGGCTAAAATATGTAAATATGCCTTAAACCAACCATTGTTTATTTTTCGCAGTTTATTGCGTGCTGTAAGCATCCTTCAGGCTGTTTAAGTGAATCATGCCTTCTTAAACAAAATACATACATTACGAATATAGAACCATTTTGGATCTATATAGAACCATGGCTCAAACTCAAAGAACGATCTGAATGCTTAAACGTCTCTTTGCCTGCCCATGGTTCTATGTACACATTAATCCTTATGCTAAATGACTGGGGAGATGAAGGGCATTGTAACAACCCAACGAGAGTGAGAACAGTTACCCTCTTGCACATCTGGCGATGGGTGGCTGTGGCGTCACCAAGGAATGAACTCATGATCTCCTCAGAACAGCAACACTCAGATTAGACCTGTGGTCACAACAGCGCTACTGATCTTTCTTTCAACCCAAAAACAATGAGAATGTATGTTTACGTCGCAGCAGGCATTTTATCAAATCACCCAAGCCCAGTGATCAGACTTTTTCCATCATGAGGTTGGGCGCCTTTAAATATTTCTGCCTATATTTGAAGGATAGAAATTGTGTGAGAGCGGCAGACAACAGGTGTCAGGCGCAGGCCAGTTCAGACAGAGTCTCTGCTTGTTTCTGTGAACAGGGAAATGGCACCCAGTGCCTAGGGCAAAATCCAATAGAGCGCTGGACAACACTCAAAACTGCCATGGAGTAAATCAACACAGCAGGGCCAGGCTACACGATCGATCCTCCGGCGCTTTTTAATATGAACTAAAATTGCCAAACATTTTTCAGATTTATTTTGCACGATACACACAAATTATAAACTGCTTTAAACATGAACATTGAATGCTGTTAAACATGAACGGTCACTGATGGCACTGCGGGAACAGGTCAACACTAAAAATCAGATTTATGCTGTGTCCAAACTTTTGCTTCTTCACAATAGGTGTCTAAGTGTCGGCTAGGTCATCTATAATAAATCTATAATACCAAGGTATTTAAAAATGTTGACAGCATCTTCAAATAAGGACGGGGCTGTCTGAACCTCTGTCCTGTGTCTGCCTATGGGTTGGGAGCGCTCTGGGAGCTCAATGATTGGTTAAGTCACACTCTGAGAACAGGTGAAGGAAGAAAAACAAGGCCACCGTAGTTAAGAGACATGCTGAGACTGATTAAAAAGGAAAGCAAGCAAACCTGGATAAACCAGTCTGCTAACTGTGCCTGAAGAGAGTCGAAAACACTCCTAAGACCATTCACACTTTGTGCTTTTGGATATGAGGCTTTATCCTCCGAACTGAACAGTAGGCATTCTTTTCCAGGTATGTTTAGTTGTCCAGTGAAATGGAATTAATGACAATTCACAAAGAAGGGGTGGAGCGATTGCCGATATGACTATTTAAGCATGAAATTAGCATGATACTAAATGCTAGTTGTACCTTCCATTACTTTCTAGCTCCCATTACTTTTCAGCTCTAGCAGCCTTATAGATTGAGTACAAAACTAAAAGAAGCAACCCCTAAACATCAACATGTCCTGAGGTTGATTTCTTTTTGGGGTAATTGTGAACATCACAGCCCAGTGCACACTTGACTTCTATCCAGTTACATTTCAAACAAGCACCTGATTTTGCATCAGACGGTGGAATGTGATCACACATTGTTATTTTGAGCTTTTTTGCTTTTGGGAAAGAAAATGCATCCAGTGGTTTAGCAACAACGAATCCACAACAAACATCATGACGAGCAGTATTTGAAATGCTAATACACAAATAATGCTAATTTATTCCATAAAGCGCTTCCAGAAACACAGAGCAGCGAATACAATGCTTTAATGGAACACCCAGATCGATGATGCTTTTTTCCATTAGCTACCAAGAGCCGCATCTGCACTCACACCTCAGGATTAAGGACATTTCCTTAGTGACTACAGTGCGCGTGTGTGTGTGTGTGTGTATGGCGTAGCAAAAAAAAAAAAAAAAAAGAAAAGAAAAAAATGCTGTTTCAGAAGAGAAAATAGCTTCAAGCGCACCAATCACTCAGTGTGCTCATCGATCTCTGCTATAAATAATCAACATTTACTGCTGAAATGTGAGCAGTCAGTTCCTGGTCAGCACACTGGATTGTGCATTACACAAGTTCCCTTACAGGCCAAGGACTCACAAAACACACGATTCTGCATTTTATGAACAGAAAATTAACTGATCTGTTGCAGCATTCTTGATCCTGGCAGTATTCCACTGTCTAAGTGCATGGGCTCTACTACATAACTGTTTGTTAATTAGTGATAGTGCATGGAAAATTAATTACATTATTTATCCCAACCCAGACACTTAATAATAAAGGTGCAGCAAATGGAAATGCAAATCTTTGAGCAATATTATAGAAGAACGACATTTGCAATAGAGATGTATATTTGACTTTCTGATAAATTATTTAAAATAAGACGTTAAGCAACCTTTAGCATGACTTTTATCATACATCATATTTGAAACCTCAGGAATTTATTGCCCAATTTAACAAGCTAAAACTTTCAGTACCCACCAATACGGTTTAATCCCTTATACTTAAATGCATTCCAACAGATACAAACATCCAACAGATAATCCACAGGGGAGTCAGACATATGCATCTCTTTATATGCTATATTCATTTTACATTTTATATAGGATCATTCTTTATTTCATTATGTATCACATTAATGTAGACAAGATGAAAAATATGTGTTCAATGAGATACACTTGGCTTAAAAGGGTTAAGGAACTTCTCATGTCATGTAAAGGTTCTTTACCAAATGTAAAGGTTCTTCTAAAAATTTAAGGAACCATTTTACAGCACCTTATTTTATTTTTAGGTGGAACTTTGTGGGCAAAGTTTGTACTCTTTTCTTAGATCACCATGCTAAAACTACACCAGAAACACCCTGGCAAATTCTGCTGATTAAAACCCTATCAACACCCCCTCAACCACCACAGACACCATATCAACCACACTGTCATTCCCTAGTAATATAGAAATGGCTAATGCTGCACAATCGCCCCACACTTTTTTTGCTGTGATACTGGCTTTGACAGGCCAATCTTTAACAATGTCTTCAATGGTTAGCAATGAAGTTTAAACTGAATGGTCTGTAACGTTTGTGCAGTATTATATGGAAGCATGGACCATGTATCAATGTACTTGAGCATCTTTCTATGACTCTGAATGGACTATTTCTCCTAATGCAAACAGTAAAATAAGCTGTTCAATTTCTCACTTCAATTCTGGTGGATCTACTTATGAGAAATCAGAAAACCACCAGGAGCTTTTCTTATTTTGCCCCTTTTTCACTTTTGGACATAATCTGAACTTGTTCTTTACATTTTGTCACAATTTCATGATGAATGGGCCAATAGAAATGCTCCAAAATGATTAGGAATTGATTTTTTAGTACATTGGCTTCCATTTGAAGTTGTGTAGTATTTCCTTCTTCTCCTAAAGCTTGCTTTGAGGATATATGAGGTTTTGACCCCATGTTCTATGACTCAACATCCTGGTTCAGCAGCTTTCTGGGCTGGAGGCGATAATTTCCTCTTGACTGAGAATGGTGGGCCAGAACAGTGAATATGTCCTGTTCTAGAGTGTTTTCCCCATGCAAGCTGGGGTACTCTTATGGCATGCACATATGTATCGTAGGAGGTTTTCTTTATTGCTGATTGGTATTTCCATAAAGCATTCTTGTGTATGAGAAAGGAAATGTATAAAATATTATTATTAATAATAATAATAATATTCATTTGAAAAAAAAAAAAGCATAAACCTGCCCTAAAACCCCATTATCCCATAAACTCACTGTCTTTCATTCTAACACTAGCACAAAGCAGAGATCTAGAGATTAGCAGCTTACCGGTGAATAAAGGAAATGCTCCATTTCACTGGAATTATCCACAAAAGATCAGTGGTTGATTGAGCGAATGGTTTCCTTCAATGTCTCCAACAGTGCTGTATCTGAGCATTAAAATAATCAGCATAGCGAAAAAACATAGAAATGGATATAAATGTGCATGTTTACTACTATAATTAACAGTGTCACAGTTTTAGAAACACAAACGAGTCTGCTTGAGCTCAACTCAAGTGAACAACTCGCAATGCACTTACACCGTGCTAACAGCTAGGATAGGACATAAGCTTTCATTACGTGTTAGCTTTATTAACCTGCTAGCTCCAGTGCAAAACTACTTCACACAAACCAACCGTGTCTTGGCGGGGTACATTGACTACATTTGGAGGGAAAATGTGTAAATGTGATTTTTCATCATTCTAAAATGTTCTACCTTCCAATGCAGGGCTAATAGGGGCAGCGTACGCTTGTTTTATAGCAGCTCACAGATAGCTAAGCACAGAGCAATGTGCTGGCTTTGTTCAGCATAGTAATCTGCTGTAAATCATTTCATTTGCAACCCTTACTGTTGGGGAGAAAAGCAACCGTCTGTGTGCTCGGTCTGAAAAGGTGGCCCAGTGTCAGCACATAAGAGGGAACAACATCTCTCTTTTCTTCTCCTTCCCAACCCTGCGCCCTATTTAAGCATGTCTAAAAGTGACACTTTTGCTATGGTGGTTTCAGTGATGCGCAGGCTTTGAGAAAATTGCATGTTTCTGCAGAAAGTCTAAAATCATCACCGTCTCTGTGGTCTCCTCGGCCAATAAACAATGAATCTAGCCCAGCCTTTTATTTATATATATATATATATATATATATATATATATATATATATATATATATATATATATATATATATATATACATACACACACACACACACACACACACACACATATATATATATATATATAATTTTATACCGCATTCACGTATTAAAAACAAGATCAGAATATGCAGCAAATGAATGTTATTTAATAAAAAAGTCCCAAAAGTGTACATGGCAAATCAATACTGACAACAAACCAATTTATTATCACCTCGTTTACCTTATGTTTACTTTTTTAGTATTTTCTATTATGTGATTCGGGCTATTTAAATATCCTACCCACTGTTTTAACACTGGGAGCATTTCCTAATACGGCGATTTCGGCTATCCAAATGTCCTACCCACTGTTTTAAAACAGGGAGTATTCTCCCTGTGACTGAAATGTGACGCCCTAGTAGCCATTCAAAGTAGGATTTTAGTAAAATTCAAGGCAAAGGAGTTGCTTTACTGGGTCTGTGCTTCTTAAATATCCACCATGACACTGCTGCAATACTACAGAATTTCAGATGGATCAATCTGCGTTTTTGGGGGGACGATGCTTTTAGCTTAACTGCATGATCGCTGATACTGAAGTAGGGCAAAGTTGGGCAACGCATCATCATGCAGAGCTTCTGTAATCTTTGGTGCATCATCTCTCAAGATTAGATGTGCTTGGCCTTTTGGAATCAACCAAATTTAACATGCTGTCGAACTCTCAGACAGGGAATTTGCGTGCAGAACCGCATAGTGGAGCTCAGAGGGTCATTAGTGGTGTTTGCTAGCTCTGCTGTGTTCTGATCTTCACTGTACTGGGCTGAGTGATGTACTCTCGGGAGGAGTATTCGGGTAGTAGTGTTTACGGTCTTTACTTTGCTTCCTCCACCAGGCGAACTCGTTTTACGCATTCTTGTTGGTGTGGTGCAACAGATAACACCACTACCTGACACTGAGCTACCACACCATGTGGGAGACTGGGGTTCGATTCCTGGTCTGGGTGACTATGCTGTGCTACACCAATAAGAGTCCTTGGGCAAGACTCCTAACACTACACTGACCCACCTCTGTAATACGAGTTACCTTGTATGTCGCTCTGGATAAGAGTGTCTGCTAAATGCTATAAATGGAAATGGAAACGGAAATGGAAATCCGCGAGTTTGAGTCAGATTCGGTAAAACCATCAGACATTCAGAACTCTGAGCAGATTTCAACATGGGCTTTAATGGGTTTCTGCAGGCGGGAGTAAGGTCTGTAACGCTAGCGGATGAGTAAGGAACCGCAGTGTCTTATGACCTCACACAATTCTGCAGCAGCTCACAAAACATGGATCACATGATCTGACCACTGGCACGAGTGAGGTCACTTCAAATGTGGGGCCAAGCTCAATGTACTGACACTACTGTGACATATTTTGTAAGAGCTAACCTTTCTGATTTATCATAGCTGTGGTACTGCACTGAATGCTGGGATATGTTGTTCTCTTCCTCATTAATTGTAATAACCCTGGAAAACGACGAGTAAACACGCACCTGCTCAAGATAACTGCACGCTATCCTCCCCATTATTTAGTGTATATCCAGTATTAGCTAAAGTACTGCCAATATAACAAGTATAATATCAGGCCGATATAAAAATATAATATTGCTGCCTTTGTCTTATCTTGCCTTTGCTAGTACTGTTGTGTTCTGATTCTTACCATCTTTCTTACTTACTAATGACTTTACCTCCCCGAACAGACAACTCTAGTATTACAAAATTTACAAGTAACTGAGTCAGATATGGTAGAATAAAATGCCAGACCGATGCCACACAAGGTTTCTGCAGCTGTGTGCGAGGTTTGTTTTTCCTGTGTGTCATAGAACCGCTGTATCCTGAACCCCTGATACATGGCTCATATGTTTAACGTTATCGATAAAAAGGCTTAGGTAGGGAAATATCTGCAGCTTGCATCCTCAGAATGAAAACTGGTTAATATCAACACATAGCTGAACGATCCTTTCATCTCTCTGTTCTTTTGTCTGTTCCTTTCACTGCAACTCTGCATTTAGAGAATTAATACAATAAAAATAACCGCAGTAGTAAAACTGCATTCCATTTTGGCAATTAATCTGCCGTTCACCTGCATCTCGAATCGCGGCGGGTGATCTATTGGGATCATGGATGAACTATGGCCCAGTACATCACCACATTTGAGATGGAGATTTGTACCATATATACTTAGCCAGCTGTTAATAAACCTTGGCAGCCCATGTGTGGGGAAACACTGTAGTGTTGCTACTGCATACTCTGCCTAGTAATGAGTAGCTGATTGAAGATCACTCCATTGTAGCACCATGTTTTATTCATTTAATTTGATCAATCATTTATTTCTTTTTTTTTTTTTTAAACTGATGTCCTGAAAACACACACACACACACACACACACACACACACACACACACACCCCTGAAGCCTACTCTAGTCCTCTATTAGTCAAATGAATGCACATGCGTGCATACACACACACACAGTTGTTTTTGCCTGTGTCCCTTCCCTCCTCCATCAGTGTATAGAGGAGTTAATTACCTGCCTTTAGGACTGGAGGACTGGAGCGGTCACTGACAGGCCGAGTGCATGAGTGTGTGTCGCTGCAGTGATGAATTACAGCTGCTTTACCACTCAGCTGCTCACCATCAGGCCACCCACACATACACACACACACACTCTCTCTTCACTCATACATCACACTTCCCTGACACTGCTATAGGCCACACACACACAAACACAGCCATTTACATTTTCCTTGTTTGTTTGTTTTTTTTTACATAAGAATACAACAAAAACAACCAAAACATTAACACTATGTAACAACTGTCATCATAAAACATCAGTCTGTTCAGCTCGTACACTATATGTCCAAATGTTTGTGGACACCCTTCCAATGAACGTATTCAGCTACATTAGGCTGCACCCACTGTTGACACAGGTGTGCAAGGTGTCCAATCCCTGTAGAGAAGTGTTGCCAATAGAATCGAAGGAACCAACTGGTACCCTGTCTAATGAGAGGGGTGGGCTAGAGGGGCATAATACTTTCGTGATTAGTTTAGAAGTTGAAGATGAGGTGGGATGGTGATCATCCAATATTCTGAACTCACAAAGCTGTAGTTCAATCAGAGACACAATCAAAATGATTCATGTTCAACTGGAGGCTCAATGCTTATTGTTGAGTGGCATTGGTGTCCCAACAGACAGCAGAAGCTTAACTAAACATATGAATTAAATATTAATGATGTTCCCGATTTTGTTTAGAAGCTCCAGGCTAGATGTTTTAGTTTAATAACATCTACATTAAAATCTAACAAACTAATGAAACTTGCAAATAGGACTTCAGAGGTAACTGCAGTCCAGCTGCCGTAATCCAGATGGTTAAAACAAAAGCATGGCATAATCTGATTGATTACACCCATCATGATGGTTACACTACAGCCCTTTCCATGGTTAAGCTACTCCTGTTTCCACAGTTGCTCTACTTTTATGACCATGGCACCTTTACCCCCACTTTCATGGTTATGCCACTCCAACTTCCACAGATCCAGAGTACTTCCATTTCCTTGGTTACTCTATTCCCACTTCCATGGTTACTCAACTCCCATTTCCTCAGTAATGCTACTCCTTTTTATATGGTTACACTACAGCCATTTCTATGGCAATCTGTAATCTTTTGCAGTCCGACAGTAATGACAGACGTCACCACAATCCACCACAGCGCCTTCTTAGCCAAGTATTCCACACTCTCTCCAAGGTTACTCTACACCCCTTTCAATGGATGTCTTACATGTATTTCCATGGTTACACCCCTGTCTTCAAGGTTGTTCAGTTTCCATTTCCATTATGTTCCTTTTAATTCTATGGTTACTCCCCAGCTCCTATTTCCATAGGTACTCTACACCCACTTTGACTGTTACAGTAATCCTATTTCCATGGTCACGCAACTCTTATTTCCATGGCTATGGTGCTCTTATTTCTATGCTTACATTCTAGCCTTATATGGTTACACCGCAGCTATTTCCATAGTTACACTACAGTTTTTTCTATGGATGCTGTAGATTATGCCATGAGACGCAAATAAATTTGGCTCAAATATGAAGAAAAAAGAAAAATGGTCATTTGATGAGAGGATAATTAATCCATCAGCACTAACTTCAATATAGGATGGCGAACATTAGCTGATGTTCACATTATTGCTAGCTAACAGAACAGCAGAACTAGCACCCTGCCATGTCCCAGAACAACGTCACTGCACTTACACACATGCTGAAGCCATCTGTGAGCAGCATACAGAGAGAACACATCATTCCATACTGTTAGTGTCCTTGGTCAGGCACTCAGGACACACACACACACACACACACACACACACACACACACACACACACACACACACACACACACACACACACACACACACACACATTCTCAATATCCAGTCCTTGACTGAGGATTCTGAAGGCCAAGTGAACAAATCTCAGACTGCCCTCCCCTCTCATTATCACACTTCCCACAGCCTGCTACAGGTCACACTGTAAGAGCTAACCATGCGTAGAGAGCTCTAGTGGAGCTAGATCAGTATTACACGAGGATGAGGAGATTGTACAGAAGAGCTGCATGATTTTAATCGAGGACAAATCTGCAATCTGCTTAGCTTTTACAGTCCGACAGTAATGACTGACCTCTCCACGCTCCACCACAGCTCTTTCTGAGCTACTGTTACAAGACCGTCATTAGGGAAATCCTATTTAACCTAGAGAAGAATTGTAGTGCACAATGCCTTTGTTAAAACACCTACAAATAGAGAAAATAGAGAAAATATATTTTGCGCTGGTGTTAAAAGTCCCACTGAGAGGATAGATTGGTTGTGTAGCTATGTTATTAATTGAACTAGTAGTATATGCTACAAGCTAGTATTTTCATTTTCCGAACTTGTAGTGGTCCGATATGAATAATCAATGTCATCTGAATCAATGGGTTTCTGCCAACGTCGTGTAAACCTTGTCTAACCTTGCAACAGCAGCTATGAAAGCTGCAGCATGACCAAGTCAACAGACTTTTTAAACTGGCTAATAGTGCAGCTTCATCCGTAATACTAGTAGTCCTCTTCCAATTCACCTAGAGCTTTAACAGGCCTGGATTTTAAACTAAATGTGAATACAGCCAGAAAACCTTTATCCAAGACTCACCAACCCTCAGCACCAAACCAGCCAATCATCCACCAGAGCAAACAAAAATACAGGTTTCAAATATTTCTCATCATCAGAACGGTTAAATGATTCATTCACAATTCTACTTTAATA